>NW_021963742.1:117568-417568 GCF_901765095.1 Microcaecilia unicolor | reverse complement strand
GCCATTGTGCGACATTGTGTGGGCAAGTGAAAAGTCCTGGTTCCAGACACCCTATGCAACAATCCGACTTACACCGGCTGGCTGCTCGTCATATACGTTTCCCCAGATCTTGGGGATTGCACTGGTAAGGTTTTTAAATCTCTAGAATTTATTTCCAGATGTCATTGGTACGCAGTCACACTTCAAGGTCAGAAATGTCATTGTGCTTAAGAAAGATGTCAACGTTAGTTTTTTGGTCTTCACGAATAAGATTCTCATTTTTTTTTTCAAGTCGGAAACAATAATTGGAAGATCAGTGCAGCACCTGCTGAGAAATCAAATCCAGTAGCCACAGAGCTCAGTTCTACGTTACATTTTTAATCAGCAGAAGAGCTAGAATGTTTTGGAACGATGTGACGGGGTGATATGGGCAGCGTGTTCTTAGCCGCTGCCTTTGGAAATTCACTTTCTACATAAATTAGAAATCGATCGGTGGACACTGAAGATTAGGACTTCTGTTCTTCGCTCAGCAAGTTTTATACTTTCTGCCGTTCCTTCTTTGCCTTTTTAATAAGATTCAGTTTAAGCATGTAATATCAACTGCAGGCGTGAATTATTCCTCCAGAATTCGTTACTTAAGATTTTTTTTGAAAGAAGGTGGTGTGGAAACGTTATTTCCCTTTTCTGGCAGAAGTTGTACATTTCCTGACACACTCTTTAGAAATAAGAAAAATAGGCAACATAAAATTGAAATATGTGACATCATATTTATTTGATACACTGCAAAGTCAAAAAATTAAGCAGTTGACAATATTAAAATACTAGTAAAAAAAAAGGCCTGTTTCGTAAACAAATGAAATGGGCGCTAGCAAGGTTTTAGAGAGAGTGAGAGTGTGTGTGTGACACAGAGAAAGTGGGTGTGTGTGTGTGTGTGTGTGAAAGAGAGTGTGCAAGGGTAGTGTGAAAATGAAGAGTCAGCAGTGAAATTGTACATAGGGCAGCTGAACCATTTGAGGCGTGTTTGTGTGTCTGTGTGAGAGAGTGTGTATATGTATGTATGTGTGTCTGTGTGTGTGTGTGACACAGAGAAAGTGGGTGTGTGTGTGTGAAAGAGAGTGTGCAAGGGTAGTGTGAAAATGAAGAGTCAGCAGTGAAATTGTACATAGGGCAGCTGAACCATGTTTTAATTTCCCCCTCTTGGACCTCTTTCTGACTCCAGATCACACGGGGGACTAAAGATACCTATTTCACATAACAGGTTCTGTGTGGTTTCTTCAACCTCCATTGTCACCCAATCACAAGGAGGTCTGCTCTGGGTTTGCATTAGGGGCTGTAATCTAAATCTAATTCCCATAACTACTGCTTTCTGTCTTCCTGGATCTAGGTATACTCTGGGCCATTTATGTTCCCAGATAATGCTTATTAAAATTCTGTCTAAGTTTCTCCAGAAACTGAGTGTATGTGATGTGCCTTGTAAGCTAAATGTAAGGTAAAGAGAAGATAGAATAAAGACAGAGATAGGTTTAAATAGATAGATACATTTTATTTCTTACCCAAAGACAAGTCTTCAAGTTGGTACAAGTACAGGCATCAGACTTTAATCAGGTACATTCAGCAGATAGATTCTGGGTACAACCGGACAGAGCTTCGCCGTCTGAGATAAGCGTTGGGGCGGATACCAAAGCTATGGCAAATTGTCCCCTCTTTTATACACAAACTCTCCATAGAAGTCAATGGTGAGATACCTAGCTCTCAATTTCTGAGATGATACTTTCCCATGCAGTCTTATCAGCATGTTTTGGGAAGCTTTGAGATAACAGTTCCACATCTGTCTGTGTCGCAATACTTTTCACGCCATCTTAAGAACCCTGTATAACCTCTGTAGCCTTCTATACAAAACTAATAGACTCCATTTTGTTCATCTGATTTAAAGTGACAGTTGTACCTGTTTGTGTCAGAACTCATGGTTCAGACCTGCTTTTTACAGATTCTGAAATATTAAATCATATACTTGTTATTTGGCCTAGTCAGTACTTCTTCAGTTATTGTAGGCTTCATAGCTTTGGCCCTCACTATTCCAGTGGTAGATCCAAAGCTAGGCCATATATTAACATTCCCCTCTTCACCCTATCCCATAGGGTGACACCAGGGTTAACATACCGTGGTACCATCCATTCCAGAAGGTATTCTAAGAGGCCATCAAATTATCTGAGTCTTAAGGTCAACTGGCACAATGTGGTTCGCTTTTGGTGTGAAATTATCATCTTGGCAGTACTTCTATTATGCCAATCCTACTAAAACTTATAGTTATTACTTCAATATTTTTTCTTCAACCTTTTAATATGCAGGTTCTATTTTATTCTTATCTATATGATTGTAAATACATTGCTATAAATCAAAATTCTTTGGTTATATACTGATTGTATCTTAATTATACATTTGCATAATTTATCACTTATAAAGCTTTATATGGTTATATTATATCCCTATGTGCTAATATCTAATTATACAGTTGTAGACACCTCTCCAGTGTATCTAACAGTTGCATAGGGATTGGTCCTTCTCAGAGGGAGATAGTCCAATTTGTTAGCTCCTGTGATGTTGGGGAGGAGATTTTCGCACAGGGCATATTGTCCTGCTGTTGTTTTTTTCATTATTGCGGTTTCAATTAAGCGTTCTACTAAACCTCTAGCACAAGGGATTATGCAACATCCTACTAAAACAAAAATTGCTACCACTATGAGTATAGTCGTGGCTGCTGAAATGATAAATGTCTTCCATGTACCAAACGCTCTGTCCATCCAACCTCTCTGATGAACAGGATGGGAATCTCAGCAGTGCCCAATACGGTGTATGTAATTACCCAAAAATCTACAACGTCACCAGTCTGTGGTCTTATTAGGAGGTCGTCTGTTTGTTCAAGTTGTAAGCCTAAGGTGCCTCCAAACAGTACCTGAGTGTGTATAACCGTACGGCTAGGACCTAATGTCCAACTGTCAAACAAAGGCTCACACAGTGTGTGGTATCGGGTGAAGGGGTCCCAATTGGGATCGTCTTCTGGAGCAGGGTCCCAATGAGGATGAAGTAATTCTCTTAGATATTCTGGGGGTGGGGGAAAATCTGGTGGAGAAGGCGGAGTGTCTGGTAAAAGCTGGGACATATATGGATGGGCAGTTAGGCGTGTTGAGCTATCTATGAGGACGAGTGGCTGGGACGGTGATGTTTGGCGTAACTACAGTAGTATTCGTGGGAGGAGGAATGTCACTAGTAAGAACAAAAGAATAAGGTGGAGGGGTGGGTAGTGTATCAAGCAAGGTAATATTATCCTCAAAAGTACTTGTACGATTGGGGACAATATGGACCGAGCTACTGATAGGAGTGGGAACACTTGTAGAATACAAAACAGAAGGATCAGTGAGGAAAGGAGTAGTTGCAGAGGTTTCAATAGGCTTTGAAAGATAGCGTTTCCGGCGGGCAAGGTAATGTTGCCAGTGGGAAAGGCGGTAACTGCGATCCAAAGATCTAAAAGGTAACTGTCAGCAATATAAGCAAACAAGGCAGTGAGAAACAAAACCAAACCCATACACAGTAGGATCATGCATACGAGTCCAACAGCAAACAGCAAACAGTCTGTTTAATGGGAAGCAGAAGAAAAGGGTGTACTGATGTAACACCGTAGCTGAAGAGTGTCAATTTTCACAGTTGTAGTACAGAGAAATAGTCTATAAGGGAAGGAGGGAACAGCGGAAGTTGCTGTGGCATTAGCTGGCCTGATTCGGAAAGTACAAATGTAGAATGTCGAGCAGCTCACAGGCGTTGCTGTGCAAAATGGTTACTGTTGAAAACACAATGGACTCCTGGTGTACTGGATTTAACTGGCCTGCTAAGTTGCGGACTTGGAGGAGATCTTCTGCCAGATTACGGATTCTGATGAGACGGATGCGAAGATCCACGTAGGGAAGTGGAAGAGCAAGAACTGTGGAAGGTGGAGGTGAGGATGGCACCTCACGTACGGGTTCGGATATGGGTGGTTGTTCAGAAGGTGAGTCTGGAGAATCTGTGAAGGTTTGGAGGACTATATCAGCCAGATCAAGGAGTTGTGATTCAGGAGATTGGATAATGTGGTTAAGTCTTTGGTCAAGTTGATCCAAAAGTGTTGGGTGCGGGGTCGGTGGTCTCGGGCTCAGTGGCGGAGGTGACGGGGTTCGTGGTGGGACTGGTCTCTCCAGTGGCTGCTGTGCTGGAAACAGTGGTGGTGGAGATGGGGTTCGTGGAAACATCAATGGAAACATCCAGGAGACCTGATGGGATATTCGGATAAGCTCGTATATCTTTCAGGTGGACCCAAGATGTGTGGTCCTCCAGCTTTACTGCTGTGGCTGACAAGGCTTCTATCTTGAAGGGCCCAACATAGATGGGATCTCGCCAGGTCTTGTGCGTATAATAACGCCGGTGCACTAGATCACCCACTTTGTAAGGGCGTGTTTGTGTGTCTGTGTGAGAGAGTGTGTATATGTATGTATGTGTGTCTGTGTGTGTGTGTGACACAGAGAAAGTGGGGGGGGGTGTGTGTGTGAAAGAGAGTGTGCAAGGGTAGTGTGAAAATGAAGAGTCAGCAGTGAAATTGTACATAGGGCAGCTGAACCATTTGAGGCGTGTTTGTGTGTCTGTGTGAGAGAGTGTGTATATGTGTGTGGGTGCATGTGTGTGTGATTTACAGACAGTGTAAATGTGTGTCTGTGCGTCTGTGTGAAAGGGTAGGGTCAAAATGAAGAGTCTGCATTATAATTGTACATAGCACAGCAAAAAACTTTTGTGGCAGTTCTTGCCTTATCTCCCCTGCCGCCCCTTCCATACCCAACGATTCTTTCCTTGTCTTCCATTCCCTTTGTGTCCCGTGTGTGTGCGTGTGTGTGAGAGAAGAGGTGCTAGCAGTCCCTGTGATAGTGGCAGGTCATTTGCTCATTATAGCCAGGTAAGAGTGTGAGTGAGTGTGTGTGTGCTGTTTTTTTCTTTCCTTCCTATGCCCTCCATGTCCGTTGTTTGTGTGGAGAGCAGAGATCTATATGGTGCATTTCTTCCCACAATGTTATCAATAGAAATCAAACAAAATAAAACATGGAAAAGAAAATAAGATGATACCTTTTTTATTGGACATAACTTAATACATTTCTTGATTAGCTTTCGAAGGTTGCCCTTCTTCCTCAGATCGGAAATAAGCAAATGTGCTAGCTGACAGTGTATATAAGTGAAAACATTCAAGCATTACTATGACCGTCTGACAGGGTGGGAGGAGGGGGGTGGGTAGGAAGTATGCATGGGGACATCAAAGCATATCATTGATATTCTAACAGGATGGGTGTGGATAGGTGAGGGGAGGGTGATCAACAGAGACATACAGCTTTATGGTTTATAATGGGCTAGGAACCCCAGATCCTTGTTAAGCCCTTTCTGTTGGGTGTTAAAATATTCAATCATTCTGACTTCAAAGGTCTTACGTTCTTGTATGGTTTTAAAGTTACCTTTCAGGATTCTCACTGTGAAGTCACTGGTACAGTGTCCTGATCCTGTAAAATGTTGACCAACAGGCGTGAGAACCCTGCTGGCACCAGTATTGTTCATATGATGTCTATGTAAAGTGAATCTTGTCTTAAGCATCTGGCCTGTTTCTCCAATATAGCATCCTTCGTTACATTTTTTACACTGAATGATATATACCACATTGGAAGATGAGCAAGTGAAAGATCCCTTTATGTTGAATATCTTTCCTTTGTGGATGACTTTGGGGTCCTGTGAAATATTTTGGCATAGTTTGCAACTGGATAAATTACAGGGAAGTGTGCCCTTCTGTTCCTACCCACCCCCCTCCTCCCACCCTGTCAGACTGTCATAGTAATGCTTGAATGTTTTCACTTATATACACTGTCAGCTAGCACATTTGCTTATTTCCGATCTGAGGAAGAAGGGCAACCTTCGAAAGCTAATCAAGAAATGTATTAAGTTATGTCCAATAAAAAAGGTATCATCTTATTTTCTTTTCCATGTTTTATTTTGTTTGATTTCTATTGATAACCTTAAGAGTGGACTAACACGGCTACCACACTCCTCTACTTCCCACAATGTGAAAGCTAAGGACGTATTATTGACTGCAGTGTTTGTTTTTCATTGGTTTTTGTTGTATGCTACTTCTTAGCAGTCGTTTTTTTTTACTTCTGTTGTTGATTAGCTTTTTTTTTGTTTTGGTAGGGCGTTTTGTCTGTGGAAAGCACATACTGTGATCTTAAGCATGGTTTTCCAAATTTGTATCGGCTTCCTGCGAGTTTCGTCGTCTCCTTGTTGTTTTTGAAGTTCCCGGTTTGTGTTTTTCCTTCTGCTCCCTTGTTTGGTAGTCTTGTTGCGTGATTGGTCCTTGTAGCGTTGCTCTTGTCGTTGCGTAGCAACTGTGTGCTGCTGGTTTTCTTTGTTCCGCGATGCGTCGTTCATCTCGTGCCATCGCTTAGTAACGTGTTCGCGATGTGATAGGTTGTTTGTCATTGGTCCGCCCTCGACGTCATGACGTTTGACACTTTGGGCGGGGCAAACACTCCTGGGCGAATTCTGGGTTTCACCACCATGCATTTGGAATGTTGGGACTTGTGGAGGCTTCAGAACGTTGGAGGTGCGTTTTATATAGAGAGATAATTAAAGTAGAACTTAACAAGACACAAAAGGGAACAGTTACAAATCCCAGAGCTAAAAGGTAACAGCAAATCAAAGAAGGGGGAAAAAATTGGAAGGGAAAGTGGATTTACAACACAAACTAGTACAAACACCTAAGGGTAATGCTACAATGGGAAAGCCACAAAAATGAAGGAACTCCATAACCTTAGCCAGGGGAAAAGGCAAGACCATAATAATAAGTTTTCAAAGCCACCTTGAGTTTATAGTGTGAAGCTTCAGTGTGAATATAAAGTCGTATATTGTTCCAAAGTGTAGCGGCCATGACTTGAAGCGCGACAGATTAAATCTAGACGAATCTGCAAATACGTTGGAACAGTTAGCATGATGTTGTGATGAACAAAGGGCACGAGATGGCATAAACGGAGTGAGAGTTTTATAAAGGAAAAGTGGGGGTCCAGAATGGAGAGCACAGTCAGCTAAATGGAATGGGACTGGGACTTGATATTACCACCTTTCTGGGTTTTTTGTTTTGCAACTACATTCAAAGCGGTTTACATAGTATATGCAGATACTTATTTTGTACCTGGGCAATGGAGGGTTAAGTGACTTGCCCAGAGTCATAAGGAGCTGCAGTGGGAATCTAGCCCAGTTCCCCAGAATCAAAGTCCGCTGCACTAACCACTAGGCTACTCCTCCACTAGAAACATTCCATGTAGAATCTCAAATAGGGAAAGAGAAATGGGACTTGATATCCCGCCTTTCTGTGGTTTTTGCAACTACATTCAAAGCAGTTTACATAGTATATACAGGTACGTGGGGCAATGGAGGATTAGAGGGTTAAGTGACTTGCCCAGCGTCACAAGGAGCTGCAGTGGGAGTCAAACCCAGCCCCCCAGGATCAAAGTCTGCACTAACCACTAGGCTACTCCTCCACCAGCAACAGTCTATGTAGACTCTCAAATAGTAGCAACAGAATCTCAAATAGTAGCAACATTCCATGTAGAATCTCAAATAGGGAAAGGGAAATGGGACTTGATATACCGCCTTTCTGAGGTTTTTTTGCAACTACATTCAAAGTGGTTTACATATATTCAGGTACTTATTTTATACCAGGGGCAATGGAGGGTTAAATGACTTGCCCAGAGTCACGAGGAGATGCAGTGGGAATCGAACCCAGTTCCCCAGCATCAAAGTTCGCTGCACTAACCACTAGGCTACTCCTCCACTCAAGTGTGCTTCAGACAAAAGTGGTGAGACCCTTTCATATTTCCTCACCCCCCCCCCCCCCCCCACCCACAGAGCATTTTTACAGAAGCATTCTGAGTTATGCAGCTGGTTCTGAGGTAAGCCTAAGAAAAAAGAATTACAGTAATCACTGTGAGATAATACCAGAAAACCCGAATCAGAAGGCAAAGCGCTGTCTTATCAATCAGTGGGTAAATTGACCATAATTGACGCAGCTTAAAGAATGATTTCTTTACTTCTGCTGAAATATGAGCTGTTAAACGAATATCAACAATAACCTATAGAAATGTAATGGATTCTGCAAAGCAAATAGGAGTAACTGATAAAGCAGGAGGAGGTAAGGTGCACAGAAAATCTTGACTATGCACTATTTCAATATTTGAAATCTCAGGAGGTCTTTCACAAAGGCACACTAAGTTTTAGTGCATGCTAAACACTACAGACACCCATATGGGTGTCTCTTGTGTTTAGCGCGCACTAAAAATGCTAGCGTGCCTTAGTAAAAGGACCCCTTAGTGTGTGACTCCCACCAACAGGCTGTTGGCAATATAATGCATGACTGACAATACAGCACGATGCCCTGAAATAACATACTACTACTACTTATCACTTCTATAGAGCTACAAGGCATATGCAGCACTGTACACCATACACATAAAGACAGTCCCTGCTCAAAGAGCTTACAATCTAAATAAGACAGGTAACAGAACGATTAAGAGGTAAGGGGAATTAAAGAGGAGGGGATAAAAGGTACAGGCAAGTGAGCAGTGGTTAGGACTCAAAAACAGCGTCAAAGAGGTGGGCTTTTAGCTTGGACTTGAAGACGGCCAAAGACGGGGCTAGACGTACATGCTCGGGAAGTCTATTCCAGGCGTGTGGTGCAGCGAGACAGAAGGAACGGAGTCTGGAATTAGCAGTAGAGGAGACGGGGACAGACAAGAGTGATTTGTCATCAGAACGGAGTGACCGAGGGGGGGTGTAGGGAGAGACAAGAGTGGAGAGATACTGGGGAGCAGCAGAGTGAATACACTTGTAGGTCAGTAAGAGAAGTTTGAACTGAATGCGGAAACGGATAGGGAGCCTGTGAAGTGATTTGAGGAGAGGGCTAATGTGAGCATAGCGATTTTGGCGGAAAATACAGGGACAAGAGGTGTTATAGCAGGTGTGTAAGAGATCCATCAGTGGAAGTAAAACCCGGACTGGCTCAATCTGCCCTCCTTTTTCTGGAGCCATATGGTAACCCGGGAAAGGCCCACGTAAGTGCATGCTAAGCCAATTTTTTACCACAGCTTATTAAATGGAGCCCTTATTCAGGATGATATATCCTAAACTTTATTGAAATTGGTCGAGTTTTGACAAAGTTATGCAGAAAAACAAGTTTATAGGGTTTTTTTTTAACACATACTTTATTAGTAGACTAGTAAACAAAGGCCCGTTTCTGAGCGCAATGAAACGGGCGCTAGCAAGGGTTTCATGGCTGCATGGCTCGTCGCGGTTTTACCTGGTTCGTGGTGTGCACCGCTGCTGTTTCTGTTGTAGCTCTGTGTGGGTGGCGGTTTTCGTGCCCCCGCCCTCAACGTCATTGCGTTTTGACGCTAGGGCGGAGCAGAGCTACAGTGTGGAAATCCGGAGTTTGTGGCCTGAGTAGATCGTTGGAGATGAGAATCTGCTCCGCCCTCAACGTCATAACGTTTGACGTGAGGGCGGGGCCCAGAGACTGTGATTTTCGTGGCTTCAGAGCTTCGAACATACGAACCTTGGCTTCAGTGACGTCAGCAGACGATAGAACGTTGAGGGTGAGTTTTATATATATAGATAGTATGAATGGGCAGACTGTGTAGGCCATATGGTCGTTATCTTCCACCATTTTCATGGCTGCATGGCTCGTCGCGGTTTTACCTGGTTCGTGCACCGCTGCTGTTATTGTTGTAGCTCTGTGTGGGTGGCGGTTTTCGTGCCCCCGCCCTCGACGTCATCGCGTTTTGACGCGAGGGCGGAGCAGAGCTACAGTGTGGAAATCCGGAGTTTGTGGCCTGAGTAGATCGTTGGAGGTGAGAATCTGCTCCGCCCTCAACGTCATAACGTTTGACGCGAGGGCGGGGCCCAGAGACTGTGATTTTCGTGGCTTCAGAGCTTCGAACATACGAACCTTGGCTTCAGTGACGTCAGCAGACAATAGAACGTTGAGGGTGAGTTTTATATATATAGATAGTATGAATGGGCAGACTGTGTAGGCCATATGGTCGTTATCTTCCACCATTTTCTGTTTTTATTCGCATGCATTGTGATCATTTCTGTCCGCTGATAAAAGGCCTCCTCCAACTCGTAAAACGGCTCTTTCTTTTGTAGGCAAATGAAATGTTGTTTTGTGGGCGAAAGCTTACTGCCCAGGAAGCCTGCAGCAGAGGACTCGTGTCACAGGTATTCTGGCCAACAACATTTAGTCAAGAAGTGATGCTCCGAGTCAAAGAGATGGCATCGTGCAGTGCAGTGGTAAGATCATCCTTAATTCCTGGATTCTATATAATGTGCTTAGATTAAGCACCGAAATCGGCACAGATTCTAGAACGCCACGCATAACTTATTTATTTATTTACTGCATTTGTACCCCACATTTCCCCACCTCTTTGCAGGCTCAATGTGGCTTACATTATGCCGAAATGGCGGTATCCATTTCCGGAGTGAGAAATACATATTATTATTAATTAACATTGGCTTAACAAGCTAATGAGCTGTGAGAAACGCAGCAAGATCAGCTCGAACCTATCTTAATCTCCACTACCCAAACAACAAAAGTCTCCAATACAAAACAATATATGCATCCAGCTTCTCCTAGTTAAGCGCACAACTATGGAACGCACTTCCAAAAACAGTAAAAACAACATACGACTACCTAAAGTTCCGGGAAAAACTAAAAACGAGCCTGTTCCAAAAGGCATACCCCACCAACCCAACATAAGAACCAGAGAACCTGCTACACAACAACACCAAGAACTTAACGGGCTCACCCCAACCTCCCTCCTCCTACCGAATGTTTCCCAATATAGCTAACGTATATGAACCATATTCTACCACAATCACACCTTGCACTTGTGCACGCTATGTATTTGTTCAGACCGGAACCGGCGAACGCCGCTACGGTACTATGTAAGCCACATTGAGCCTGCAAATAGCTGGGAAAATGCGGGATACAAATGTAACAAATAAATAAATAATTGGTACTGATTAAAATTTGGGTGCACAACTTGCTAAGCGTATGATGGGCACCAAACTTCTAATGTGCGCAGGCAAAAAGGGGCGTGGCTATGGACGGGGCAATGGGTGTTTCGCGGGTGTTCCGAAATTTAGGCGCCTAGTTATAGAATATGGCCCAGTGCGCCTAAATCTACGCGCCAAGATTTATTCCACGTTTTAGTGGGTGTAAATGGATGCGCGCAGATTTAGGTGCTGACATAGCAACTAAGCTTATTCTATAATCGGCGCCTAAATCTAGGTGCCGATTATAGAATACGCTTAGTCGGCACTGATTTGAGTGCCAATTTTTTTTAGGCGCTTTATATAGAATCTCCTCCTAAGGGGGGGACTATACATACTGAGCACATGCGGAAATAGTAGGTGCATATTTTGTCTTGGGCAGGTATACATTAAATTTCAGTTACATTTTTCGCGTGTGTGCTTATTTTTAAAAAATCTGTGCAGAAATGCCAACTGTGCCCTCAGGAATATCTCTGCTGAGTCCAGGAAAAGCTGCACATGTGTAGGTAACGTAACGCACATATCGGGGAGCAATTGAAGGGCTTATTTCCAAAACACTGGAAGTCCAATATGGACTTGGTGGGTTATGGAAATAAGCCCTTCAACTGTATAAAACCGTAATAAAGAAAATGTTTAATTCAATGTGGAAACTCAAAAGAATAAAACCTTTCTTCCCGAGGGACACCTTCCGTAAACTAATACAATCAATGGTCCTAAGCCATGCAGATTACTGCAAAGGAATCTACGCGGGATGCAAAGAACAACTCACAAAAATAACTCCAAACCGCCCAAAACTCAGCCGCCAGATTGATATATGGTAAAACACGATTCGACAGCGCCAAACCCCTCTGAGAAAAGCTGCACTGGCTCCCAATGAAAGAACAGATCTTCTTCAAAATTTGCACTTTGGTCCATAAAATCATCTACGGCGTAGTCCCAGGATACATGACAGATCTCATAGATCTACCAACTAGAAGTAGGTCAAAATCAGCGCATTCATACCTAAACCTACATTACCCCAACTGTAAAGGGTTAAAATACAAAACAACATATGCATCTAGCTTCTCCTACTTGAGCGCACAACTATGGAACGGACTGTCGCGTGCTGTGAGAACAATACATGACCACCTAAACTTCAGGAAATCATTAAAAACTCACCTCTTCAAAAAAGCCTATCCCTCCGATCCAACTTAACCCCCCACACCCAGCAACACAACATAATCAAGGATCGCACTGGACAACTTACCACCACCATTCCCCTTGACCCAGTGACGCCTGACTCATACCTACCTCATCTGACCACAACACAATTTTGTATTTGTTAACCGTAACGGCAAATGCCTTTACGGTACTTGTAAGCCACATTGAGCCTGCAAACAGGTGGGAAAACGTGGGGTATAAATGTAACAAATAAATAAAAATATTCTACATATGTTGCCAAAAAATACCCACTTAAGCGGTATTCTATAAGCTAGTCCTAAAGTTTGGTGCGGTTTATAGCATAACTATAAACCGCATCAAACCGTCATCTACTATGTTACTATGTAACTAGCCTTTGAGCCCGTTAAAACAGGCTAGTATGGGGTTTTGGCAAGCCCCCCCCCCCATCCGAGGTCGCCGCCACCGGTCCCCCGGAGTCGCCGCCACCACCCCTGCACCTGGCCCGGGCCCTCTCTTCGGTATTGAACTTACATCGGCGAAACGCAGGCAGCACGCAGATCAGCTGAGCTCTCATCGGCCTTCCTTCTCTGCCTGTGTCCCGCCTTCGTGTGATGTAACGTCGGCGAGGGCGGGACACAGGCAGAGAAGAAAGGGCGGCGGGAGCTCAGCTGATCTGCGTGCTGCGTTTCGCCAATGTAAGTTCAATACCGAAGAGAGTGCTCGGGCCAGGTGGAAGGGGGGCGGCGGCGGCGGCGACCTCGGGGGGCGGGAGCGGTAGCGGCAACCTCGGGGGGGGGGGAGCGGTAGCGACGTCGGCGGCTTTGCGCAGTTTCCCTCTCTGTCCCGCCCCCGTCATCACGTATTGACGCGGGGCGGGACAGAGAGGGAAGTCTCTACTGCGCGTTCGCGAGTGAGTACGGTCACTCGCCTTTTATATGTTTGATAGCTTATGTTTCAACTATTTTTGGCAAACCAGATAACCATATTTAAGATTAAACGTCATCCGTGTTTTGTACAACTGCACTCCTGCATCCCTCCCACCCTCCCCCCTTACCCCTAGTACCCTAAAAGAAAAAAAAGGGGGGAGGAGAGGGGATCCCTTCAGGCCAGCATTTCCACTGTTACGATTCTTTACATGATTCTTTCCCCTGTCTGCAATGGAGCACCCCAACCCCACCATTCCATACCTTAAAGAGAATTCAAAATTAGACTCCTGGCCCTATGTGAAAGAGAGTCGATATACCTGTCCCATACTGCCCGAAATAGGTAGCTTTAATCTCTTGTATAGAATAATAGCTTAAACAAAGAGGTCGTGCGTCAGTTTAGGCACTGCCATTTCCACCAATGAAAACGTGGTGCAGGTGGTCGTGTCTAAATTTACACTCGGAGCAGCCATATTCAGTCATTGCGCACCTAACTCAAAACTACGCCCCCGTTCCGCCCTGAAATACCCATGACCCTCCCATTTCTGCACCAACTTATATGGACTGTGCTTAAATTTTAGTCATGGATCCTGCGCCTAACTTCACGTGTGTTAGGCCCAATGAATTTAATTAGTGATAAACTCGTTGTATGAGCTACTTTATAATGTATACCTGACCTTGATTTGTCCTTGCCATTTTCGGGGCACAGACTATAGAAGTCTTGCCCAACACTAGCTTTGCTTCCCAGTTTCCGGTGTTGCCACCCAATCTCCGCTAAGCTTCTGTGGATCCATTCCTTCTGAACAGGATTCCTTTGCGTTTATCCCACGCATTTTACCGTTTTCATCTCCACCACCTCCCGCGGGAGGGCATTCCAAGTTTCCACCACCCTACCCTCTCCATGAAAAAAATGCTTCCTGACATTTTTCCTCAGTCTGCCCCCCTTCAACCTCAGTTTATGTCCTACTGCCTTCCCATCTCCAGAAAAGGTTTGTTTGCAGATTGATACCTTTCAAATATTTGAACATCTGTATCACCCCTGTTTCTCCTTTCCTCCAGGGGCATACATATATCTGAAAACTCTAAAGAATCAAAACTGTGTATTAAGCAGCAGTAATTAATAAAGAACATGGCCTCGATTGTACTGAGAAAGCAGTGCAGCTGAGAGCCGCTCCCTAAGAACACACAAAAGAATGCCACTAATTAAGTAAGAGGCATTTTCACCCCCTCCTATATTTGTTTATTCAGTATAAAAATTATTTGTCAAAAAAGCAGCTCCTTGAGCTGAGAGGGACATTTCAAATGGGCACCGGAGCATCTGCTCAGTCCGGCAGTACAGGAAAGGCTCAAATGATGTAGGTGACGGTTGGATTTGCAGATGCAGAATGCTGTAAATTCTGAACGTGTACCACAGCAAGGACGAAACCTGCAGAGGCTGCAAGAATCACATTGAGACAAAGTTAACTACAGCACCATCTATTTATGGTGTAATGAAAATTATTGATGCATTCCAGATGTTTGATTCTATATATGTTTTTATTATTATTATTATTATTATTATTATTATTATTATTATTATTATATTACACAGTGTTGGTGCAAATCAGACTTCTGATGCAGACACATATCAGTGCTTTGCATACCAGAAAAGCTGACATTGAACAATGTGTCAGGCTGATTCCTACCATTTTAACCTGAGATGTAGGTAATATGTCTTCTCTTAGAGTGTTCAGAGCAATTTTTACAGTAGGAATGTGCTCTGGGTAGGGCCCTAATATTTTGTAATTGCATTAGTTCTAGCACAAGACTGGAAATATCACCAGGCATACCTGTGTAATTTATTGCAGTTATAAAGCCAAGAGCAGTCCACAGACTCGCACTTAACAATTCTTGAAATCATTACATAAAACTGACTAAAATGTTAAGATAAATGTATAGCAGATCACAGCCACACGAATTCCCCACTTCCCATTCTTCTCGCTTAACTCCTTTCCATAGTCTTTTCCCCACCACGACAACCCCTCACCAACCTTTTTTTACTCAAAAAATGATAGCATTTTTAGGTGCTTCTGAAAGGATAACAAAGCATTTGCCAGCCATGTAGCAAATCAGGAGGTCTACAAAATCCTGAGTGGTGTAGAACGGGTAAATGTGAATTGATTTTTTTTTTTACTCTTACAAAAAGTACAAAGACTAGGGGACACTCAATGAACTTACATGATAATACTTTTAAAATGAATAGGAGGAAATATTTTTTCACTCAGGGGTCCCTTTTACTAAGCTGCAGTTAAAGGGGGGGGGGGGCGCGCACTAGCGTCGGCACGTGTTTTGACACGCGCTGAGGCCCCCTTTTACCGCAACAGGTAAAAGGCCCATTTCAGTGGGAAGCTCTTACCGCCACCCATTGACATGGTGGTAAGGGTCTCGCACTAACCCAGCGGTAACCAGGCAGCATGTTAAGTTCTGGCGCTACAAAAATCTAAAAAAATGACTGTAGCACTGGAAATGGTACACATTGGCGGTGGGAACTACCGCCGGGCTCCTGTGGTACCTGGCAGTATTTCCAGATTGGCACGTGGCAAGCCTGTTGCTGCGCGCCAACTCTTTAGTAAAAGAGCCCCTCAATGAATAGTTAAGCTCTGGAACTTGTTGCCAGAGGATGTGGTTACAGCGGTTAGCATATCTTAAGTTTTAAAAAGGTTTGGACAAGTTCCTGGTGGAAAATTCCATAGTCTGCTATTGAGATATACATGGGGGAAGCCAATGCTGTCAGCTTTAAAGTTTATGTTAATTTGCTACTCCACACTACGGAAACCTTCAGGGAGGTTTACAATAAAAATGGGGGGGGGGGAGGTAACATAACTTTTTTTTTTTAGTTCAATCAGTTTTTTATTGATTTTATAACATATTGTAAATTTAGTACCAATGACAATAACAGTTAACAGAAAGGTCAATGTACTCTGACTATATATATCAGGGGCGTATCTGCGTGGGGCCACAGGGGCCTGGGCCCCCGCAGATTTTGCCCTGGACCCCCCTACCACAGACCCTCTCCACCTCCCCCTCCCTCCCGCCACCAACCCGTCGCCGATCTTTGCTGGGGGGGGACCCCAAGCCCCCGCACAGCCGAAGTCCTCTCTTCCGTGCAGGATGCAAGTTTCAACGCTTCCTGTTCTTCTGAGTCTGACGTCCTGCATGTACAACGTGCAGAACGTCAGACTCAGAATTTGGAATTCAGTCTGACGTCCTACGCGTTGTACGTGCAGGACGTCAGACTCAGAAGAACAGGAAGCGTTGAAACTTGCAGCGGCGCAGCCTGCATGGAAGAGAGGACCTCAGCTGGCGGGGGGTTGGGGTCCCCCGCCAGCAAAGGTAAGTGACAGCAGCGGGGGAGGGTGTCATTGGTGGCGAGGGGGGTCCGGAAATGGCGGGGGGGGGGGATCGGTGGCGCTGGGGGGGGGGCTAAAATGTGCCCCCTCCCTCTGGCTCTGGCCCCCCCTACCGCCCGAGTCCAGATACGCCCCTGATATATATATATATACATATATGTATATTCGTATGAAGTATGCATGCATATCAGATGTTATAGTATTAATGCCAATGTTTGTAAAGTACCTGTACATTAATTACTTAGCTGGATGAATATTTAATCACCGGAAACCAAATTTTATTATATGCCATAAAGGAACCACATTTCTCTGCTGCTACTTTTTCGTATTTAGCTGTTAGACATACTGAGTTCTACCACATTTCGTAGGTTAACTTTGTAAAATCTTTCCAGTTTTGACATATCAATTTTATAGCCACTTGGATCAATATACGTAGTAGTTTAATTATATGTGGTGATAGTGTATTGTTAATGCCGAAATCTCCTGCTATTATCGTTTTGTAAGTTAAAGAAATCTTTAAATTTAATATAAGAGAAATTGTTTTCTCTATTTGAGACCAATATTCATCCAGTAATGGGCAATGATATATTAAATGGTCCAAGATTCCTATATTGTTGCAGCAGGACCAGCAACGATTGAAAGCATCTTTTGATATCTTAGATAGTTTATATGGTGTCCACATAGCTCTATGTAATATATAAAATGACGATTGTGTAAGAGCTGATGATTTTGACGATTTGTATAGAGATGACCAAATTTCTTCCCATTGATCTTCTGATAATTGAGAGTTGATTTCTCTATTCCAAATGTTCTGTAAAGCCATTGGAGGATGAGAAGAATGTTCTTGTAGGATTTTGTACCATATGGAGGCCGTTTTCTTTTTTGTATCCAGTTGATGACATAATGTTAAATAACTTGGTGTATCTTCCTTTAAAGTATTAATGTTAAAGCTAGAAGAAATACAATGTTTTAGTTGGATCCACTGGAAAAGGCAATGTTTATGCAGATTATATGTTTCTTGTAATTTAGAGAAGGGTATCCATTTATGTTTGTCCAAGAGTTGATGTAGATACCAAATTTTAGCTCCCATCCAATTGGGCCATGCAATGCACTTCCCATTGATTTTAAGATTTGGATTGTTCCAGAGAGGAATCATGGTGGTTGAGTGAATTGGTGCTTTTACACAAGAGTCCAGTGAATTGAAAGATATTTGAGATGCAGAGATAATTGGATTAGTTTCTGATTTGTTTGTAAATGACCATGGTAGTAAGTATAGTGGGATATCTTTATATAGTTTTGCTTCCCATTTTAGCCATAAAGGTTCTGGTTGATCTTCTCTAGAGATAATCCATGAGGAGCTTTGTCTAAGTATAAAAGCTTTGTGGTAATCCTTAAAGTTTGGAAAATTAACTCCACCATGTTGTTTAGTAGACTTAAGATATTTTAAGGCTATTCGAGGTGGTTTATTAGACCATAAAAATTTAGATAGGATTTGTTCTATATTTTTGTATGTGTTATCATTAAGCATAATTGGTAACATGCTCAATACATAATTTACCTTTGGAGTAATCATCATTTTTATGGTATCTAAGCTACCCCACCAAGATAATTTGAGTGGTGACCATTTTTTAGACATATCATTAACACAATTCAGTAGATGTGTTGCATTGAGGTTAATTGTATCATTAACATTAGATCCAAACAATACACCTAAGTACTTCAAACTGGTGGGAGACCATTTGAATGGTGATTGTGTATATTGATATGATCTTGCTGACATATTCATAGGTAACATTTCTGTTTTTGTAGGATTTAGTTTGTATCCAGAGATCAGTGAGTAGTTATTTATTACTTCTAATATGTAAGGTATGGATGAAGGAGTGGTATATAACAGTACGTCATCAGCATATGCCGAAAGTTTAGCTGATAAATTATCCACTTCTATACCTTTAATATGGTCAGATTGTAGTATTGTTAAGAGTAGGGGTTCTAAGGCTATATTAAATAGTAATGAGGATAGAGGACAACCTTGTCTTGTTCCTCTAGACGGTCTGAAAGGGGATGAGAAATGTCCATTAATGAATAATTTGTTGGTTGGGCAAGTATATAGTACTTTTATCATATTTAAAGCGTTTTGTGTGAAACCAAACCACTGTAAAGTATGAAATAGATATTTCCATTCAACACGGTCGAAGGCCTTTTCGGCATCAAGACCTATGGCCACATAAGGGGTGTTAGAAGTTTGTGTCTGTATTAGTAGATTAGTAAATAGTCTGGTATTATTATGTGATTGTCTGCCATGCATGAAACCTGTCTGATTAGGGTTTATGATTTTAGGTAAAATTACTTGTAGCCTTTCCGCTATGATTTTTGCATAAATTTTTGCATCAATGTTTATTAGAGATAAAGGTCGATAATTTTGTATTCTTTGGGGATCTTTTCCTGGTTTGGGAAGGACGATGGTAGTTGCTTCTGTGAAGGATCCTGAAACTTCTCCAGATGTGATTAAATAATTGAAAAAGGAACTTAATATTGGAGCAAGTATATCTTGAAAAGTGAGATAGAATTCCAAAGTGAAACCATCAGGGCCAGGCGCTTTTTTTTTTTGCCATAGCCTTTATGGCTGATAATACTTCCTGATCTGTTATAGGAGTTGTAAATGATATATTATCTTCATGGTTGATGGTTTCGTGTTTTATATTTTCTAAAAAGGAATTATCTATATTATCAGAAGTAGTCTCAGATTTGTAAAGATCATCATAAAATTTTAGAAAAGATGTTAATATTTGTTGGTTATCTGTTTGGATAAAATCATTAGAGTCTCTAATATGGGATATATCATTTTTTTTCAGCTCTAGTTTTGAGGTAGCTGGCTAACAGATGTCCAGATTTGTTATTACTAGAATAGTATTGGGCTGACTTCATGAAGATTTCTTTATTTGCAGTATTAGCTAATATGGCATTGTATTTATAGGTAACATAACTTAAGACTAGATACACCAGGGAAGAGGGGTAGAACTACAATTCTCATTGTAAAGGGGATAGGGTAAAAAGACAGGGAAGCTCTATACTACTGGCCTACCAGACCTGCAGCCATTAAAGGATGAATGAGTTATTGATAAGCATCTGTAAAGAGATAGGTTTTAAGGTCGGTTTTAAATGTTGTCACTGAAGATTGCAATCTTATCGAACTGGGAAGGGCATTCCATAATCGAGGGCCTTCTACCAAGAATATAGCTTCTCTGATGTGTACATGGATGATAATGTGGTAGCTAGGGACAAGAAGTTGGTTTTGTTGAGCAGATCTTAGAGTTCTGTTAGGACAGTAGGGAATGAGAAGTTGGGAAAAATAAGGTGGTTCGTGTGATGACAGAGTCTTAAGAACAAGCAGTAGGTTTTTGTAGGTAATTCAGTGTGTCAAAGGCAGCCAGTGTGCATCCTTTAAATAAGAAGTAACATGATCATATTTCCTAATCTTGCCTATAAGTTGGATCTTTAACTCTAATTCCTCGATAAAGAGAGTTGCAATAATCCAGTTGTGTTATAACTAATGAATGGATTAATATGTCGAGTTTAGAAGGCAAGATCAATGATTGCATTGAGCGAATTAAACAGAGTTTATAGAAGCAGTTACAAACTGCTTTGGAAATTTGTGAGTTCTGAGTCAAGTAGGACTCCTAGGATCTGCATTGCATCCAGCTGTGGAATTTGAATTCCTGAAAGTACTTCAGGTGTAAACAAGGTGATAGTTGGGATTGCAGAGAAAAAGATAACCTTAGATTTTAAGGGTTCAAACTAATTTGTGTTCATGAAGTCAGTTGTAATCATAGTAAGCTTTAGAGTGAAGATATAGATTTTGGTGGTAATGTCAAGAGTCAATAATGTAGAGTATTTGGATATCATCCGCATAGACGTATATTGTAAGTTCAAGTGTTTGAGCCAGCGTTAAAAAAGGAGCCATGAAGATATTGAACAGTGTCGTGCTAAGATCGAGCCTTGAGGCATGCCTATGTCAGGTGTAAATGTCTTGGATATAGAATCATGAAAAGTGACTGTATAAATCCTGTTCGATAAGTAGGAAGTGAACCAGTCAAGGGCAGAACCAAAAATACCTATAGATTGAAGTTGGCAGAATAGAATGATCATTTAGATCGAAGGCAGCTGATAGATCTAGCAAGAGAAGAAGAACCGATCTGCGTTGATCCAGTGCACGATAGATGAAGGTTGTAATATCAAGTAGGGATGTTTCAGTGCTATGGTGTTTACGAAATGCTGTTTGATGCGGGTGCCAAAGTGAAATTTTGGAAATAAAGTCTTGAAGTTGTGAATGTACTACTGTTTCAACAATTTTAGATATGAATGTCAAATTTGCAACTGGACAATAGTTATTAGGGTCATTGACAGCACCTTTAGTGTCTTTAATCTTTGGAAAAATGGTCGCGTGTTTCCAAAAATCTGGAAAAGAGCTGGATAATAGACTATGAGTGGTCATAGAATGAATAAAAGGAAATAATGAATCTATAGAACTTTTAAGCAGGATAGGTGGAATAGGAATGGTAGGTGCAATAGTCATTCTCATAGAAGTAATGATTTGGCATAATGCATCAACTGATGGCTGATTGAAGTTACTGAATCTACTGCATGGAACAATAGTGGAAGGCGATGTGGGAGAAGGTAGACTTCAGGCAGGGCAGAAGAGAAAGAGTTTTGTAAAGTCTGGAAATGAAATGCTAGAGTTTATGCTGTAGGAATATGGGAGTCATCAGATGGCCTTGTCCGGTAAGTAGTCAATGAATTCAATGTTTTGTAAAGAATAGAAGAGTTTGGCATTTTTTTCAATTAACTTGTTGTAGTCTTTCTGTTTATCTGTTAGTATAGCATGTTTATAGGAGTGTTCTGTGCTCTTATAGATTGAGTGTGTGATGGGTGACGACACCACTTCCTTTCAGCTTGACAAAGTTGGCATTTATGATATTGGAGGTCTTGTGTGTACCAAGGACTATGTAATCGCTCTTGTTTTTTAGTGTCATGAAATTTTAAGGGAGCGACTATATTCAAGGCCGAAACTAGTTCATTGTTCCAATTCTGTATGTTTTCATTTAAAGGGAAACTGTCTATGTTCAGATTGGAATTCAGTATTAAAGAGTTTGGTTGAAACAATGTTAAGTTGCGAAAAGTGTTATTTTTGTCAGTATTCTAGAGACAGGGGTTTGAACTGAACTACTGAAATGAATGGGAAAATGATCCGCCCAAGGTAAAGATTGGATTGTGGAAGTATGAATTGCAATCTGAGGGTCTGGAATAGCAAGGATAGGGTCTATAGTATGGAATCTTGCTACTCTTTTGGATTCCAGAATCTTGTTACTATTTGGGATTCTGGAATCTTGCTACTCTTTGGGATTCTTTAAAAAAACAAATAAGGGAAATAAAGATACTCCATCAAAGATATCATCAAAACAAAAGAATAGGAAGTACTTCAGCTGGACAACCAAGACTAAATATCTGGTACAAATCAACCAGATATTTAGTCTTGGTTGCCCAGCTGAAGTACTTCCTTTTCTTTTGTTTTGATGACTCTTTGGGATTCTGATAGATACTTGTGGCCTGGATTGGCCATTGCTGTTAGAAGGATACTGGGCTAGATGGATCATCCAGCCAGTGTGGCTATTCCAAACCCAAAAGCCTATCACCATACAGTACCATTGACAAATAGAACATTTAGTTAGTTAGTTAGTTAGTTAGTTGGTTGGTTAGTTAGTTAGGGGCCCTTTTACTAAGATGTGTACCTAACGCAGCAACAAATGGACTACCACTGGACGCGCTAAAGCACCACGCAGTAGTTTTTGAACGTGCGTGCACTAACCACACACTAAATAATTGTTTGTAATTTCTTGAGGGGGGGGCGTGTCAGAGGCAGAGAGTGAGCGTTCCTTCGCTAACTAGTTAGCGCATCTACAAAATAGGAGGAGGTAAGTCCTGCTATAGTCATTTTTAAAAAATGGCCATTCACTAATGGAAAAAAATAGAAAAATCAAGGTTTTCACAGCCATAGTAAAAATGGCCTTAAGGCATGAGAAAGACCCGCATAAGGGCACACTAAGGCCTATTTTACAGCAGCTTAGTAAACGACCCCCTTAGTTAGAAAGTTGAGTCATTTGTTATGCCGCACACTCAGAAACCATCATGGCAGTATATTCAAACATACTCATGTCATATAGGGGCCATTTTACTAAGCCACATAAGTGTCTACACGCGCCCATAACACGCCAAAATGGAGCTACCGCCCGGTTACCACGTGGCTGTTGTGGTAATTTCATTTTTGGCGCACGTCCGATACATGCGGCTGAAAAATAATTTTTGTTTTCGGACACGCGCCAAGTGGCATTTGACGCGCGTAGGTCATTACTGCCCGGTTACCGCATGAGACTTTACCGCTAGGTCATTGGCTCGCGGTAAGGTCGCAGACCCAAAATGGACACGTGGCAATTTTGATTTTGCCACATGTCCATTTTCAGCAAAAATTTAAAAAAGGCCTTTTTTACAGGCACACTGAAAAATGGATCGGTGTATGCCCAAAACCCACGTCTACACTACCACAGGCCATTGTCACGCACCTTAATAAAAGGACCTCATAATAAACATGGCCAGGCAAACACATAGCATGTAAATTGATTTTGAACAGCAATAATTACCATAAACAATATCAACAGGACACACAAAGAGAGGGAGAGAAAGTATCAAAGTGTTTCCTGAGGCCATATTCAGGCTCAGAGGAATGTTGTCCGTCTATGAGACCAGGTCTGGAAAGGCTTGATTAAAGAGCCAGGTTTTAAGAGCAGTCTTGAATTTCCTAAGAGCAGCACCGGTGTTAGGGAGTGGCAAACAGGGCAATTGTTCTTGGGCCCCCAAACCTGCCTCAACCTGAACAAGGCATAGGCTGAAGACCAGCTTTGGCGCCCCCCTCCCCAGTTTCTGCCCTGGGCCCCTGAATGTCTAACACCAGCCCTGCCTAAGGGACATTGTTGTCTCCTGGTTTTGGTAATACCTTTTTCCAGTTGTAAAACGTTTTGACTTATTTTCCCTCCAGGTACTGGAAGAATCCAAATGCCTGGTGAGAAGCTTCCTGAAACACGTACTTGAAGATGTGAATGAAAAAGAATGTCAGATGTTAAAACAGCTGTGGAGCTCTTCCAAAGGACTGGATTCATTATTCAGCTACCTGCAAGACAAAATCTATGAAGTCTGAAGTCACTGTTAGCCTAATGAAGAAAAGAAATCCTTTTTCTACAGATTCCAAGAGTCTCGCTTTCTTTGATAGAGAAGCAGAAGGCTGGCACATTGGAGAAGAGCTGGTGGTGGTGTGTTTGAACACCTACCTACACTTTCCTGGAGAGGGGTTTGAAGAAGTCATCAAACTGCTTCCGGCTGGTTTTGATTTCATGTAACAAAAAAAAAAAAATTGGGAAGTAGGTTTGCTCAGCGGACATGTTCTTCTGGTCCCTACCTCTTCTACACATTTGTGAAGTGAGACGTATACATTCCAGGTGCTGAGAAGCACTTCCCTGGTCCGATAAGGTCAAGTAGGCCATCTCTACAAGTTGGCCTCTGTCCTATAAACCTACTTCAGCCCGCTCCCATGGCTCATAACCTTTTAATGCTCTGGTTGAAGTAATAACTTAGGGAAAATGTTGGGACTGCACTTTGAAATACATAAAACATTTTTTTAATATATTATTTCTTACTGGTATACCAGGCCATCTGATAATTTATATGACAAATTTGTAAGTTTTGATTTCATTGGGTTTTTTTGTTGTTGTATTTTGTTGTTGTTTTTTTGTCTTTTTGTTTGTTTGTTTCTTTTTTTTATACAAAACTATAAGAAATGTTTTCCTCTAAAGGAATCTAATTTATTTATGTTCAAGCATGTATTGCTTCCATATATATTTTCTTACTGTATTTTTGCACCAATGAATTAATGATATATCTGTGCTCACCACCCTGTGCATTTTATCAATAACTGTGACCCAAAAAGAAAACATTAAAAATTCTCCAAGCTGTTGTGGATGCTAAGAACGATGCAGTTTTACAGGTCCTCATAGAGTAAAAGAATGCCAGACTACAAAAATTAATAGTTTGTGGGAATTAACAAGCATCAATCGAGCGAATATGGTGTGTGCCACCTGAGATTTTTCTTCTGGTTTTGGAAGAACCCAACAGAAGCTAACAGTTTAGTACTGTCAGCTTATTCGGTCTGCTCTGCCTCCAGTAGCTTCCCTTTTATATCAAATTTAAGGGGGTAATTTTATAACAAAGCCCTATGTGGGAAGCACCAAAAGGTGCCCATATTATAATGGTACATCCAAAAGAGAGAGAAAATTTTCAAAAACATCAAAAAAATCAACTTTACAAGAATACGAAAGTTTGGAAATATCAATGACATAGGGCCTTCACATGTGGGAACCATACATGAGTATAACCAACTCAAACTGTTGGTTATAAGCAACTGTCCACAATTATCATCATCAATAATATTCAACAACCCACACCGGTTAAGACAATTTGAACTTTTTCTTTTTTGCCTTCTCTTGAGAAGAAAACCACAGTACAAATGGGAAGGTCGATCTTCAGCAATTAGCTGTGGCACCCAACCTGACGACATGTTTCATAAGCCTACTTTAGAGATAGCACAACATAACGTACACTTCCATCAAGAGAAGATCAACCTTTTGCATTTACACTGTGATTTTCTTCTTAACTCAATCTGGACTTTTTCTTTTTTGGCTTGACACATGTGCACTCTTGTGGGTTGTTGAATATTATTGAATTTTCACTGCCTGGACTACTGAAAATGATTGTGGAGAGTTTCTTATAACCAACAGATGTTTGGGTTATGTTACATGTATTGTTCCCACACTTGAAGGTCCACTTCATGTGTCTTAATCTTTGAAACACATCAAAGGCAGCAGAATCCCAAAATCTGTAGCTAGTGTAGTAGGTGAAGTATCACATAGATGGGACCAACATCTGTATAGAAGCTTGTATCTAACCTCTCTGTTATCCATGTACTAAATATCATTTCCTTTTCTGCACAATGAACTTGCCTTTTTTCTATATGTCATTCAGAAATTTTTTAGGGGTGCGTTAAAAAATGGCTTGCAGTAGTGTAGGCACGGGTTTTGGGGGGCGCCAATCCATTTTTCAGCGCACCTGTAAAAAAAAGCCCTTTTTAAAAAATTTTTGCCGAAAATGGACATGCAGCAAAATCAAAATTGCCGTGTGTCCATTTTGGGTCTGCGACCTTACCGCCGGCCATTGACTTAGCGGTAAAGTCTCACGCTGTAACCAGGCGGTAATGACCTACGTGCGCCAAATGCCACTTGGTGAGCGTCCGATACATGCATCTGAAAATAAAAATTATTTTTCAGACGTGCGTATCAGACGCAGGCCAAAAATGAAATTACCGCGGTAGCCAGACGGTAACTCCATTTTGGCGCACATTGGGCGCACGTAGAGCCTTACGCGGCTTAGTAAAAGGGCTCCTTACTGAGGTAAAAGCAAGTATATCTTGAAAAAAACCCAGTGTATGAAATGTTTGTTTATGTTATGCACATGTGTTGTACTTCCTAATCTGCCTGGCAGGCCAAGGTAGTTAACAAGTAAAACAAATCACAAAAAAAGCAATGGAAGTCCAAAAGCAGCAAGAGGACAGACAGAAACATTCATACGTATTAAAAAGATAACATTCATTTAACAGATCATGGTGGAAAGGACAGAATTAGAGTATATGCTAAAATGGTTTTTAAAAAAAAGTCTTCAAAGAAGCCCTACATTTGGAGGACTGTTTGGCAAAGAGAGGGGTGGGGGCAATTCATTCGAGAGCTGCAACACCAGGAAAACGAAAGCTGAGTGGGTGAGATTGGGAGGAGATAGCACCGGTCGATGCAAATCCAGAAATTGTAACAGACATGTAGGGGTATAAGGAATGGTGCAGGAGGAAAGATAAAAAGGGGGCTTTCTGTGTCAAACACAAGATTTTGAACCTATACCTGACAAAGTATCAGGATGATATATTTTTAATATTTTCCAAGGCCTAATAGTGGATTATTCAGTGGATAACAGGGTAATTTTCAAAGCCATTTCATTAAGTAAACTAGTGCGTTACCCCTTAGAAATGGGATTTTGTACAGGTGAAAGTATGCACGTAATGTCGTTTCATACATACTTCCATTTGCTCTGGAGGAGACATTTTTGGGGGGATATTTGCATTTTTGAAAAGTATGTGCATATTTCAACTCTGAAAATATCCACACAAGTGTGTACAGGTATTTTCCTGGGATAATTGTCAGTTTGACAGGATATGTGTACTTTCCCTTTTAAAATCTGGAAAAGTTCTGAGAGTGAAAAGTACACATGTACTTTTTTACCCACTCAAGTAGTTACCCCCATAATATATATTTGTGGCAGCAGATTCTTTATCCAGGTGGTCTTTGGTTAGGCTGTGAGAATTGAAAAAAGCCCAATGGAAAGTTTTGTGGGTACCCCAGTTTCCCTTTCACTTATTTTTCCACACTTTCCTACATGTTCCGGGCCGATTATATCTATTAAAACATAATTAAATAATACAAAAAAACATAACAAACAATAATAACATTAAAATTTTAAGACTGGTCAAACCTTTCCTGTATTTGCCATATGACTGATAATCTTTATGAATTAAGGGAGATTTTATAAGCAACAAACTCTGGGGTGAACAATGGTGATTAGAATAATTGACTACAACCTTCCCACCCACCCCACCCCCAAATTTCTTTTTAATTCCCACAATGCAGAACTCATTCCTTTTATTCCCCTAGTTGAAACTCCCCAGATAGTTGCGTTCACAGACCAGGAGAGATGTTTGCCCTGCAGGAAAACAGTGTCAAACCCTGGAAGTCCCCCTGCCTATTCTCCCCCCCCCCCTCCTCCGCACCCTTTGGGAGTTAAATCGGAGCTGGTCTGGCTCATAATTGCTCTAGACCTTGCAAAACCTTGTTCTTAGCAACCTACTAAGTTTGTTTTCCTGTTAACTCTTCAGCACATCAAAGGAGCCATTTTACTAAGCTGCATTAGAATATGGGCTTACCCCCAGAATCTAGATATGGTGCCCATATATTGTTCGCAGATCGAAGATGCACATGCAAATTAAGTAGCTAACAAACTATTAACTAGCAATACGTTGATGTCAAAAAAATCAATTATTGTAGTTAATTGGCAGTATTTAGATTTTGTGTGCGCATCTTCCTGCACGTGATTCTAGAACGCTTGCGCCTAAATCACGTAGCATGCAACTCAGTAGGGGGGGGGGGGGGCGTTCCAAAAAATTGTGCAGTGTTATAGAATACTGCCATTCCTGCACCCAAATGCTAAGAGTTGGCGCTGCATTTATACTAGGTTTCAGCTGACGTTAATACTGGCGCCCAAATTTGGGCACGGGAATGGGATCTAAAGCGCTCTTCTATAAAGAGCATCATTTATAGAACACTGCTGTGCACCAAATTTTTACAGCAGCTAAATTTGGCCACCATTTACTGAATCTGGCCTTTAGAGCGTTTTAACATGCGACTTTCCCGCACGTAAGGGCCGGATTCTATATAAGGCACAGCGAGTATCATGCGTTAAAGTGTGTGTGCGGCCAATTTACGGGCGCTATTCAATTGAGTAACGAGCCAGTTAGTCATGATAATTGGCCAATAACAACCAATCATCAGTAATTGGCAATAATTGGAATTTACGCTCGCTTCGTTTTAGGTATATCCTAAAAAGAGGCGCATGTAAATTCCAACGTGTGTAGCTGAAAATGGGGCACAGCCATGGGAGGAGTGTGGGTGTGTGTTGGAAGCATCAATCAAATTTACTCATGTTATAGAATTTGGGGGGGGGGGGGGGACACGTACATTTACACCAGGTTTTCAGTGTTGTAAATGGCCGTACCTAAATATACGCATGTTCCTCCAGACTATGCTATAAACTACGTCTTTCTGTAGACCCGGTTTATAGCATAGGGCTATGTGCCTACATTTTAGCATCATTTACAGAATCTGGCCCTAAACCCATTTCTAACACTGCTGTATTTTTTTTTAATTTTAAACAGCAAACTTTATTGAATGAATCTACAGAACATACAGTAGCAGACATTAACAGTGGAAAAAAACACATAATTCACAGATTCAGTACAGCTCATGAACTCAACAAAGGTAGCTCCATCTTACACATCGAAAGTAATCCCATCTTTTTAGTATTTAAGTGAAATGACAAAAGGAAAAGAACAGGGCCGACAAGAGGCTGGGCCTGGGGCAAGGCTGCCCCTGAGGTCGCCCCCCGCCCCCCTCCGTCCGCCACTGGGCCGGGCCCCTTGCATTGAAATCACAGTGCCTCTCACCTCCGTGTGAAAGCGCAGCAGGGCAGCAGATCGCTTCCCTTCGGGCCTCCTTCCCTCCCTTGTCCCGCCCTCGCGGAAGTTACGTCAGATGAGGTCGGGACACAGGGAGGGAAGGAGGCCCGAAGGGCGGCAATCTGCTGCCTGCAGCGCTTTCACAGGAAGGTGAGAGGTGCTGTGATTTCAATGCAGGGAGCACAGCCCAATGGCAGACGGTTGACGACAGAGGGCGGGTGGGACTGTGGCGCCGGGCCCGGGGAATTTTGTCCCCCCCCCCCCCCCCCCCCCCTCGGCAGCCCTGGAAAAGAAAACCAAGACATAACCTTCCCAACTTCCAGTAACTAACACGGCTGTATTTTAAGCATTTTTTAAATATATTTTTTTCAGATCGTGCTAATTTTCATAATAGCATGCTTTTATCTGAAAAAAGTTAATGCAAGAGCACTTACTGGTAGCTGGTTAACGCTTCCACGCCCATGACACATCCCCAGCAAAAGCGTTTTTTTTTCTTTTTTTTTCAAATAGCTAACTCACGAGTTACTGCAATCTGACAAACCTTTTTTTTCCTGCATTAAGCACTCGTTAATAATGCGGTTTAGTAAAACAATCCCAAAGTGTGACAGAATCTTGTTGACCTTCAAACTGTATTGGGAGCTTCATAGGACAGGGAAAACCTTGATTCAAATTTAAGAAAAAAAATCGCAGTGTTCCAGTAAAAGAAAACAGGTTGACAAGTACTGTATTTTCATCTCCACTTAAAATCGAATGCACTTTGGTACAGGTTTTCTGGTTTCCATTTGCTAGGGCTTTTGTAAAACAAGACACTTGAAAGCTTTCTCATAGAGTACTGAAGACCTCAGAACTGATTAAAACCCCTACGTTCCTCTGTCCCACTAGTACTCAGACTTACAGCTGTACCTGAAAGAGTATCTTAACTACTTTTCACAGCGTTTGAAATGCGTTTGCTAGGTACGTTATTTTATTCAGTATAAAAGTTTGTTTTGTAAAATCTGCAGAGGTATTGCATTTGTATATACTGAAGCGATCGTTAGTGCGATCCTGCATGGAAATTTGATTTTCTTGTCGCACTTTGTTTACCAGATCAGTACTTTCCTTTTAATGTAGTGACACAATCAATGACAAATGACCATAATTAAAACCTTTCAAGCTCTATGGGGGAGATACTACATATGGCGCCTAAAAAAGCGGCGATGAAATCAGTTCCAATTAAGCATATTTTATAATCTAGGCGCCTCTTATACATAGTAGATGACAGCAGAAAAAGACCTGCACGGTCCATCTATGCCCACGATAAACTCATATGTGTATACCTTACCTTGATTTGTACCTGTCTTTTTCAGGGCACAGACCGTATAAGTCTGTCCAGCAGTATTTCCCGCCTCCCAACCACCAGTCCCGCCTCCTATCACTGGCTCCGGCGCAGACCCCGTATAAGTCTGCCCTCCCCCATCCTAGCCTCTCAACCACCAACCCCTCTTCCCCCCGCCACCCAATTTCAGCTAAGCTTCTGTGGATCCATAGTAACATAGTAGATGTAACATAGTAACATAGTAGATGACGGCAGAAAAAGACCTGCACGGTCCATCCAGTCTGCCCAAGATAAACTCATGTGTATACCTTACCTTGATTTGTACCTGTCTTTCTCAGGGCACAGACCGTATAAGTCTGTCCAGCAGTTTTTCCCGCCTCCCAACCACCAGTCCCGCCTCCCATCACCGGCTCCGGCACAGACCTCGTATAAGTCTGCCCTCCCCTATCCTAGCCTCTCAACCACCAACCCCTCTTCCCCCCGCCACCCAATTTCAGCTAAGCTTCTGTGGATCCATTCCTTCTGCACAGGATTCCTTTATGCCTGTCCCACGCATGCTTGAATTCCGTTACTGTTTTCATCTCCACCACCTCCCGCGGGAGGGCATTCCAAGCGTTCACCACCCTCTCCGTGAAGAAATACTTCCTGACATCTTTCCTGAGTCTGCCCCCCTTCAATCTCATTTCATGTCCTCTCGTTCTACCGCCTTCCCCTCTCCGGAAAAGATTCGTTTGCGGATTAATACCTTTCAAATATTTGAACGTCTGTATCATATCACCCCTGTTCCTCCTTTCCTCCAGAGTATACATGTTCAGAATATGCTTAGTTGATATTATTAGTTCATGTTATAGAATATGCTTAGTTGATATGTCAGCGCCTAAAACTATGCGCATCCATTTACACCAACAAAAACGTGTCCCGGCACGTAGATTTACGCACACTAGGCCATATTCTATAACTACATGTATAAATTTTGGAACGCCCGTTTCTCTACCCGTAACCATGCCTCTATGCCTGTGCGCATTAGAAGTTGAGCGCACTTTTGTTACAGAATACGCTGAGTGAGTTGTGCATGTGAATTCTAATTAGTGCCAATTAGTGCTCACTATTGCTTGTTAAGAGCTGTTATCGGCGCTCACTAGCTTGCTTAGGGGTCCTTTAGCTGCGGCAAAAGGAGGCCAGTGCTGGCATCAGCGCATGTTTTTGACATACGCTGAGGACCCTTTTTACTACAGCAGATAAAGGGCTGGGATTTTTTTTTTTAAGAAATGGCCATGAAGCACTTGCCGCATGGCCATTTCGGGGAGAGCACGTACTGCCACCCATTGAGGTGGCGGTAAGCGCTCCCGCACTAACCTGGTGGTAACCGGGCAGCGCGTAGCACTGCCCTATAACTGCCAGGTAAACACCAGAAATGGCGCACAGTGGGGGTGGGAACTACCACTGGGCTACTATGGTAGCCTGGCGGTACTGCCTGTTTAGCGAGCGGTAAGCCCACGTTGGGCTTACTGCTGCTTAGTAAAAGACCCCTAAGCTTTTGCTATTGAATCCACTTTGATTTCAGCGCGGATTTCTAGGCACGCTATATAGAATCAGGGCAGCCAAGAGACTAAGCTGGGCCTGGGGCAAGGCCGCCGATGCTGCTGCAGTCCCCGGTCTCACCTACTTGTCCTCGACTCCGTCCGCCACCGGGCCCCCTGCATTAAAATCGGCAGCACCTTCAGCTGAGCTCCGTTTGGAAAGGCAGATCACCTCTCTTCGGACCTTCCCTCCCTGTGTCCCGCCCTCGCGGAAACCGGAAGTTACATCAGATGAGGGCGGGACACAGTGAGAGAAGGCAGGCAGGTGAGACCGGGGACTGCAGCGCCAGCGGCCTGACCCCGGTGCCGGCCCGGGGAATTTTGTCCCCACTGCCCTCCCCCTCTCGGCGGCCCTGTATAGAATCTGGGGGTATATATTTAAAGGCTATAAAGTTTTGTATTTCTGCGGTAGTTTGGGCATTATGCATTCTAACTAATGGGGTCCTTTTACTAAGCTACAAGAAGTACTAAATGTGCTTATCGCAGCAGAAAAAGCCTTACTGCGGGGTGCGCTCAGGTGTCCCGCAGTAATTTGGGGATCAGTGGACGCTTACCAACACGCTAAAAAATAAAATGTATGTTTTAGCAGGGGGGACGGGACTAGGGGCGAGAGTGGGCGTGTTCTTCACTAATTGGTTAGTGCATCTACATTGCCTCGCACTAACTGGTTAGTGCATGAGCCCTTACCATCTACAAAATAGGTGGCGGTAGAAGCTCACATACTAATGGCCACGAACTAATGGCAAAATTAGCACGTGGCCATTAATACTGAAAATGGAAAAATCAACCATTTTACTCCTGCTGTGAAAATGGCCTCAGCGCGTGTTAGCGCCTTTCATCCAGCAAGCTTTCCCATGATTAGAAAGAGAGAAACCTTCATTTCTCTCTGTCCAGAAATATGAGGAATTAATTCTATATATTAAATAATTGGAGGTCTTCCGCCTCCTACACTCGCAAGAAATGACCCACCTAAGGACGTGCTAAGACCACTTTTTACTGCAGTGTGGTAAAAGGGCCCCTAATTCTTTTTTTTTTTCCTCTTCTCATGCTTACCATTCTTTTCCTCTGCAACAGGCCAGTTTTGTGGCCAGTGGTTTTCAACTGGGTCCCCTATCATGGAGGAAATAAGGGCAGGGAGTGAATTACAAATGTTGCACTGTATCGATAAGCCTTACTGTTAGCATCCTGAATCCTTTAGATCCTCCCCTTTAAGGAGCACTAGAAAATACTTTGATCTGAAGGAAGAAACTTTCGCAATTATGCCAAAGTGGAGAACGAAGGCTTGCACTATAATCTGACTTTTAAATCGGCATTTAATTCTATAGAAATTGTCCATTTTGTATTCCCAGCTGTTGTACAAAACTTTTCTCAGTAGCACTACCCGTGTGGCAGAAAAGAACTCTGTGGGGGGGGGGGGTTGTTTTCCAAAGGAGAATAGCAGGTTATTAAAAAAAACGGAGAAGAAAAATATCACTGCTTCATCTCCTTTATTCCTGATGTGTTGAATGTCTTCGAGTTATTGAAAATTCTGATTCCTAAACCTCTTCCGTAGTTTGTGGTTTCTGCAGTGCTGATCGTCCTTGGGAACCTGATGGGGAAAGAAGAGTGAAAGGTTAAAAAAAAACAAATTGCATTTTGGTAGAAAAGCAAAGGAAGTGGGCAAGAAGATCATGAACAGAATAGTAATGGCCTGGTGCAGGTGATATAGTATGGTTGAAACTCCTAAATCTGTAGGTCCCAAGAAGCTTTCGTGTGATGGATTTAGATCTAATTATTCACATTTTCCAAATCTGACCTCAAGGTGATTTGCAATCCATAGATATTTCCCCCGTGCAAGTGTGATGATGAAGAGTAAAGTAGCTTTCCCCAAGATGAAAAGGAGGGTTGGAATTCTGACTTCCCTAATTGTCATTCTGCTGTTCTAACCACTAGGCTACCCCTCCATTTCAGTCGAAGACTTGAGTGTACAAAAAGACTTAGTTTAGAAAGGCTTTTGGACATCCAGGATCACACTCCCACCAGTGGCATAGCCAGGGGAGGTGTCAGGGGAGCAGCCGCTCCCCCAAACGGAGTTCTGCCAGTTCCGGTGCCTATTTTTTTCATGTGTTGCATTGAAAATGTGCGCCAGCCCGCTCTTGCGCCGCTCTCGCTCCCCCCGCACCGTCAACCTGGCTCCGCTTCTGACTCCCACATTGAAGCATGTAAGGGGGACAACTTTCAAAACGGCTCACCAGATGTAAAATCCATGGGTCCAGTGCCCTCATGCAGTTGATACAGATTTTGAAAGGGAACGTTCACAGGTACTTTCCCTTGAAATGGCCCATGGGTACAGTTGTTTTTCTGTGCAGGCTATATTTGGATGGCTAAAGGTCTGCACAATGTAGAATCCTTTTGAGTATCATTAACCGGGTAAGGTGGGCAAACTTCAGGCAGCTCTGTTCGTTTGAATTTTGACATCAATTAATTTTTTTTAGATGGTTCCCTGTGATTTTTGGTTCCGTTTTAGGGGTCCTACAGGAAAATTTGGAAACTGTGGAATACAACAAGCACTGGAGCTCCAAGTGAAAGTGAGTTTACATAACCCACAGAAAGACATTCCTAGTCAGTGCAACATTTAAGAACTTTTATGAGCGGGACTGTGTGGCCCGTGTCGGCATACATACCTGCATTTGAGCCACATTGCATCACGTTAACAGTTGTAAAATACTATAGTATACGTTATTCTGAACCTGGGCAGTAGGGTGGGGCAGGATATCAGCACTGATTGCAGAAAAAGAAATGCTATGTCTTGCAGAGAAATATGGGACCAAAGCATGAGAAAGCATTATACGGACCACCAATGAGTCTGGCCAGGAAGATGATGGAAGTCACCACCTAGATTCCAGAGTGTAAGAAGATTTTTGTTAAGGCTTCAGTAAAATCTAAATAGTCGAATTAGGATGCTTCCTGGTGACCCAGATACTAAGATCAGATAAACCAGAATGCTCTCGGCCTCCTTTTTTCTTGGGATCAAAAACGCAGGCTCCGAGAAGGGGGGAATCCTTCCCTAGCCTTTTGGCTGAATGAGAACCTGCGCAAGATGGGGGAGGGGCTAATAACCTGACTCCTTTTTGGAAACACGATTGTGTAAAGTTTCTAAGGAAAAAAGGTACTTAGCCTCAATCTTCTTTGCCTCAAATTGTCTCTTCAGCAGAGTACAACATATATTTAACATTTAGCTGTAAATGATCTTGGGTTGTGACAGTAACATCTACCATACCACAGAGAGCGACGGAAGGATTTTTTTTGTTTTTTTAAATGTCCTTTTATGTCTATTGGTAAGGCTTATCAGCATCCCCTGGAGTGGACCCTATGTACCAAAAACTGAAAAGGGTGAGTCTACACATTATATTTACGGCAAAAAAATTTGCACAAAAAAAAAAAAACAAAGAATGTTGCAATGTGGACCATTTAAAGATTTTATTTTTGTTTGTGTGCCATGGAACAGACTAAACAATTTATAATGTTTGTATTAAGCAATTAATTTTAGAAGCGTACGGCACCCCATAATCATCACGTGGTAAATATCTTTTGATATTGGTGCAGTACTGAAGGACCTGTAGCTTCTAATATATCAAATTGACTGAGCTGATTTGTACATGATTTATTTGTCTGCTCATGTAAACCAGTGTATGGACATATTTTTGGGTGCCTTAGAAGTTGTATTTTTCATGTGTGTTAATAAACAGTATTTATATATTGTGAGAAGCCATTTTGAATAAAAATGCAAGAAAATCTTTTTTTTCTTTAGTTTGTCTGTTCCCAGTCTCAGTAATGATAAAGTGCTCGTTTTAAAAGCCCTTTTCCTTTTGAGACATGCATAAACCAACAATTAAGCTTTTACAAGGCCAGGATATGCACATCTATAACCCAAATGTGTGCAAATGGCAAAGGGGACAGGATCTGGTTGTGTTTTGGGTGGAGCAAGGATCAGTGCCGTAGCAAGGGCAGGGCGATGGGGGAGGTCCGCCCCGGGTGCACGCTGCTGGAGGGCTGCAGAGATCAGCCGCGCGCCTGTCGGCTCCGCTGGTTCCCTGCTCCCTCTGCCCCAGAACAGGTTACTTCCTGTTCCAGGGCAGAGGGAGCCAGTGGAGCCGACAGGCACACGGCTGCTCTCTGCACCCTCCAGCAGCCAAGAATGCACCGGGGGGGGGGGCTTGATGCACTAGGGAGGGGGGTGTCATTGCGCCAGGGGGGTTGATGCGCCGGGGGGTGTCGTGCTGCACCTTGGGGGGGACGGACGCCCCTGTACCTGGGGGGGGGGGGTGCGCAGTGGCGATCCGCCCCGGGTGGCAGCCGACCTAGGAACGCCACTGGCAAGGATGTAGTTGGTAAATACACATTGATTCCACATTTCAGAAGGGGATTAACCTCCAAATGCTATATATAGCACTCAGAAATGTGCATGCAAATTTGGGCACATGTCCAACTTGCATGCACAATTTAATTGAATAACGAGATAATGAGATGTCCTGATAGTCAATTATCGGTGTTAATTGGGATTAATTAAAATTTACATGTACATATTTGCATGCTGCTCCAAAAAAGGGGCATGGCCATGGGAGGATCAGGGGTGTTCCCACAATTTATGCACGTTGTTACAGAATAAGGGGGATCCGCACCTAATTTAGGCAAGAGGATTTACACCAGGGTTTAGTTGGTGTAAATATTCGTACCAGTGGCGTAGCCAAGGGTGGGCCCATGCCCACCCACTTTGGGCTCAAGCCCACCCAGTAGCAGCACACCTATGATGTGGCTGGCAGGGATCCCCAAGCCCCACCAGCCAAAAACTCCCAACAACTGTCCCTCCTGCATACCTTGTAAATAGCAGATCTTCGCCTGCAATGAGCAGCGACTGATACACACTGTTCGGACCGGCTCCACAGCCTTCCCTCTGATGTATTCCCACCTAGGCGGAAACAGGAAGTTGCATCAGACGGAAGGCTGTGGGGCCAACATGAGCAGTGTGTATTAGTTGTTGCTCGCTGCCGGTGAAAATCTGATACTTAAAAGGTATGTGGGGGAGGGGGGATATTTGAGAGACCATATAGTATGCAGGCGAGAGAGGGAAAGACCAAATTACTTGTCGGACAGGGCGGAGTTCTGCCCACCCATGTGGGGCCCAGGCCCACCCAAAACTGGGTGTCTGGCTACGTCCTGCACTAGGGAAGGGAAAAGAACAAGGGGTCCCAAAAGGGACTGGAGCTCATGCAATGCACACAGCGCTAACTAGTGACACAAGGGAAGGGCAACAGACAAAATGCTGGCAGGTTCAGACTATGACCAGAGGGAGAGAATGCACACAAAAGCTACACAGAAACACAGGTAGCAGAGACGAAGCCCACAGGGAAAAACGGGAAGCCGAGGACAGAATGGGACACGGACTCTACAAGAGCGAAGCTCCATAGGAATGGCTGACCAGGGAAAAACAGGCTGAAGGCAGTGGCGTACCAAGGGCGGGGCGGTGGGGGCTGTCCACCCCGGGTGTAAGCGAGTAGGGGGGTACTCCACTGGCATCCCAGTCCCCACCTGCCTACCAGCTCCATCGCCAGACGACCCTCTTCTCCTGCCACCCGGCACCTGACCCAGCCTTTAAAAAAAAAATCTCTGAAGTGGCGCCTCGCATCTCTGCGTGTAAAGGAAGAAAAATCGCCTCGTCGGCTGGCCTTCCCTCACTGTGTCCCACCCTCATGGAAATAGGAAGTTACATCAGAGGGCGGAACACAGTGAGGGAAGGCCGGCCAATGAGGCGATTTTCCTTTACACGCAGAGCAGATGCGAGGCGCCGCACCACCACTTCAGAGATTTTTTTTAAAGGCTGGGCCAGGTGGCAGGAGAAGAGGGTTTTCTGGCAACAGAGCTGGTAGGCAGGTGGGGACTGGGTCGGGGAGGGGGGCTCAGATGGGAGACTTCTACGATCTACGCCCTAATTGTGACTGAATAGATAGAGATGGACTGGAGTGTATATTTTAAGGGGCTTCAACATTAGCTTCAATCAGAACTTAGTACAAGAACAGTACTGGCAGACTTCTATGGTCTGTGCCCTGAGACTGGCAAACTCGGGTATACATATAAAGTATCACATACCATGTAAAATGAGTTTATCTTGTTGGGCAGACTAGATGGACCATGCAGGTCTTTATCTGCCGTCATTTACTATGTTACTATGTTACTCTTTGGGGTTCTACATGGAATGTTGCTACTAATTGGGAATCCAGAATCTTGTAACTCTTTAGGATTCCAGAATCTTCAGAACTTAGAACAAGAACAGTGCTGGGCAGACTTCTACGGTCTGTGCCCTGAGACTGGCAAACTCGGGTATACATATAAAGTATCACATACCATGTAAAATGAGTTTATCTTGTTGGGCAGACTGGAGAATTCCTTTATTAAATGAAAGCGGAAAATCAAATTTCAATACATTACACTGTGCAGTTATAAAGCCAGCCCCTCTATACTTTTATACAAAAATGCAAATTTTACACAAAAAACCGTCCCCCCCAACCCCCCCCAAACATTCAACTCAACTTCAAGCGTACATGCTTCCACCAAACCCCAAAGGTCTTTACCCCCACCTCCACCCGTTCCCATCGGGCCACTTCCTGGACAGCTCGGACAACGTCCCAGGAGACCTGCTCAGCAGACCTGCACTCCTGGCCCAGGGACACCCCGCAGCGAGCCATCCATAGGCAGTATCTGATGATAACTGAGATTAGAAAGGCGGTACCTGGCTCTAGCCGCCCCGTCTCCCCCTGCCTCCCATACACCCAGTCCGCATAGGTGTAGGACGTGAAGCTGGGGATGGCCAGCAAGGCAGCCACTCTCCGGCAAACCGCTATGGAGAATGGACACTCCTTCAGGAAGTGGTCCATGGTCTCCAGCCGGCCAGCACACTCCCCCCTTGGGCAGTCTCGGTCCTGCTGGTTCCTACACCGAAGGTTTGCCCTAACATACAACCTGCCATGTAGGGACAGCCAAGCAATGTCCCTGTACTTGTGTGGGATGCGTTTGGATGAAATAAACCGCAGGCCCTGCCTCAGCACGGGCTCCGGAGCATCCCTAAGAGCCAGGGGAGAGGAGAAGCGTTGGGAGCGAACCCGCTCCACCCAGATCTCCCTCTGTCCTGCCCTAACTTCCTCCCATGTAATGTCCCACAGCCGAACCAGCTTTACCAAAGATTTATAGTAGCCTACCCCCTCCGGGAACCCTTTCCGCAACCGTCCCACCCTACCTCCCCCCAACCAAGGACCCCAAAATCCCTCCCACCACTGGACAACACTGTGTACCCATCCTGGGGCATTCAGACCCCCCGCCCGCCCCAGGTTAAACTGGATGAAGAGGGAGGAGAATAGCAAGACTGGGTTTACCATTCCCACCCCCCCTTCCTCCCGCGACCGGTAAGTGAAATTACGTCGAACTGGGTTCATCCTGTTCCCCCACAGGAGTTGAAAGAACACGCTGTAAATTGCCGTGAAACAGCGTTCCGGCAGGAGACAGATGTAGCTCAGGAACAGGAACATGGGGACCACCTGGCTCTTCAGCAACCGGACCCGGTCCTCCATGGGCATCCGCCACCCCTTCCAGCGGTCCACCTTCTCCCTCGCCTCCGCTATCCTTTGTTCCCAATTTTCCCGCCCGTAATCCCCTCCCCCAAAATACACTCCCAAAACCCTCATTTTCTCTATCCCATCCGGGAACCCTCCACCTAAATTAAACCGCCGTCCCTCTGGCCCCACCCACAAGCTGGTGCTCTTGCCCAGGTTTACCCGAGACCCCGAAGCCTGGGAGTATGCTGCAAGGGTCTCCTGCAGCCTCCTCCCCTCCCTGCGATCCGCCACCCAGACGGTGATATCGTCCGCATAGGCGATGACTCGCAACACATTCCCTTTGCCTACTTCCACTCCTCTGAGCCCGTCCTCCCCCCCCCCCCTTCCAGCCTCCTCACCAGGGGATCAATGGCGAAAGCGTACAGCAGGGGGCTCAACGGGCACCCCTGCCGCACCCCCGCCGAGATCCCCACCTCCGCCCCCCTCCATCCATTCACCAGGGGAAAGAATCGCGCCCCCGCATACAATAACTGAAGTTGCGCGATCCATTCCCCGGGAATCCATAGTGGTCTAGGACCTTCCATAAAAAACCCCACTGCACTCGGTCGAAAGCCTTGTCCTGGTCCAAGGCCACGACCAGCCTGCCCTCTCCCACCCGACTACGTTCCAGGCCCTCCCTCACCCAGGCCACTGCCTCTAGCACCCCCCTTCCCGGGACCCCACACCCCTGCGGGGCTGCCAGCACTTCCCCGGAGATCTTCCTCATGCGGGCAAGGAGCATGTGAGCGAAGATCTTCCGGTCGGTGTTCAGAAGTGCAATCGGCCGCCAATTTGCCACATCCTGGGGGTCCTTGCCTTTGCTAAGAAGGACCAAAGCTGATGCCCCCATCGACTCAGGCAAGGATCCCCCTGTTCGTGCCGCCTCCCAGATTGCCAACAAGACTGGCGCCAACTGATCCCTAAACTGCTGGTAGAACTCTGCCGGGAGTCCGTCTGGCCCCGGCGCCGTCCTGCGCCGCAAGGCCCCAATGGCCTCCTGTACCTCCCGCAGCGTCCACGGCCGCAGCAAGGCCCGAAGATGAGGCCCCCCCTTACCCACCCCTGGGGTTTCCTCAATGTACCTCGCCATGGCCTCCTCCCCCAACCGTTGGTCCAAAAAGGCCCGCCCAAAGTGGGTCCCCACCACCTGCAAGATACCTTCCCTAGACTGCTGGAGCGTCCCCCCCTCATCCCTTAACCCCTCTACCACCCTCCTCTCCCTTCTTTCCTTACAGCAGTCATAAGGGTTCGGGCTGAGCAGCTTCCCGAAGTCCCGCTCATAGACGAGGGAAGAGTACCGATTGTATTGTACCCGTTCCACCTCCTGCTGCAAGGCCTCAATGTCCTCCCTCTTCCCTCCCCTGGAAATCAAATTGTCCCTTCGCTTCCTCAGAGCAGTTCCTAGCCGGGTGACCTCCCTCCCCTGCCTCCTCGCCTGACGGAGAAAGAACCCCCTGGTGCGGTGTTTCAAAACTTCCCACCAGTCCCCTAGGGAAGGGAAGACACCCTGAATGGATACCTGGTCTGCCAGAAACTCCAGATACTCCTGGTACAACACCCCCTCCCTCAACCATTTCTGATTTAAACGCCACAATCCTTTCCCCAATCCGTGAATCCCCCCTCCCCCCAGCTCGACCAGCACCATCTTGTGGTCTGAGAAATCAACCTCTACCACCCTTGGTGCCTTCCCACACGCCCCTCCCCGAACTAAAAACCGGTCGATTCTACTTCTACAAGTGCCCCGGGCAAAAGTGAAACCCTGCGTCCCACCACCAAACTCTATGTGCGCGTCCACCAATCCCGCTCCCTTCATGATCCCTGCTAGCCGTACCCCATCGTAACCTACTTGCGCCGCCCTCCTCCCCCTATCCTCCTTCCTCAGGACTGTGTTAAAATCCCCCCCCCAAACTAGCTGCCGTGAGGTGTAAAGGTACGGCCGAATTTTCCCAAACAGTGCTGCCCTTCCCCGTTTGCTTTGCGGCCCGTAGATGTTAATCACCCGCAAAGCCACCCCCCGCAATCTCACATCTAACACCAGACACCTCCCAATTCCCAGCTCCACCACCCTCTGGATCTCTACTTTAAATGTTTTGAAGAGGATGCCTATCCCCCCATACCGTTCCCCTGCCAGACCCCAAATAGAGGGCCCCCATCTCCAGGCCTGCTTTGCCCGCCGAACCTCCTCCAGCGTTCGCAGCCTGGTCTCCTGCAGAAGAAAACAGTCCACCGCCACGGCAGAGAGGCCATCGAACGCCAAGCATCTCGCCCTCTGGGAGGCGACACTAGCCACATTAAGTGTGGCGAATGTTAACAGCAGTCCAGCCATCATTGTGCCGTTCCATACCCCCCGCCCTCCTGGCTACCTTCCCTCTGCTCCATACTACCTCCAGGGATCCCTTCCCCTTCACCCTCCCCTTCCTCGTCCGCCCAGTCCCGGACCCCTAGCTCAAAAAGCCCCCCCCCCCTTCCTTACTTTCTCCCTCCCCTTCTTCCTCTTTTCTTCGCCCACCTCCCTCCCTTCTTGGGAGTCGTCCACTGACCCTCCCCCCCCTGCCTCCTCTCCCGCCCCTTCTGCCCCTTCTTCGACCCCCTCCATCTATCCTGCCTCCAGCCCATCCTCCCTCTCCTCTCTTGCCTTCATCCCTGCCTCCTGTCCTACCCTCCTTTTCTCCCCCACCCTCCCTTCAGCCCCCCCCAATCTGCCCCCCTCCTCCCCGACCTCCTCCACTACCATTTCCTCCTCTTCGTCCCTCAAAACCTTCTCCCTCTTCTTCTTCTTCCTTTTACCCGCTGTTCCCTTTCCAGCGTCTGCCATGCTTTCCAACCCATCCTGCCGGCTCATCCCATCCTCTCCTTCCTCTCCTGCCAGTTCGTCACCCCCTCCCTCATCTTCCAATCCCCTAAATCTGTTCTCTACTTCTATCCCCATTTCTGCCTCCCCTCCCCCTTCCTCCCGTACCCCCGTCACCTTCCGTTGTTTTTTTGACACCCGCGTCCAACCCTCATCTGCCCCGTCCTGCCGCTTCCGCCCTTCCCCCAACCCTTCCCCACCTCCCACTCCCTGTCCCTCCGCAGCTCCTTTCCCCCCCACCCCGGGAACCTGATCTCGCCCTACATTCACTCCCCCCCCTCTCCCTCTGAACTGGACCGCCCCCTCCCATGTCCTCCTCTCCCCCGTTATGGGAGGCCCAAGGGCAAGCTCTGAATGCATGCCCCAGACCCCCACACAAATTACACCGGATAGATGCACAAGACTCCGTAGGATGCTCCTTAGACCCGCACTTCCCACACTGCCGTACTGGGCACGACATACTAAAATGTCTGAATGACCCGCACTTGTGACATTGCCGCGGCTGCCCCTTGTAAAAGCAGAGGATCCGATCCCTGCCAATGAACGCCGCGGAGGGAATGTGCTGGGTCACGTGTCCTGCCTGCTTCAGCCTAACCTGCGCACACCATCCTCCCGCCCACACCCTACTGGGGTCAGGGAGTTTGGACAAGGGGGTACGCAATTCTGCGTACCGCTGTAGCCAGAAGGCCAGGTCCGCCCCTGAAATGGATTCATTTCGGACCAGCAGGGTTACCTGCACCAGGTCAGGTCTGCTGATCGGTACGGCCCTAAAGTTTCTCCAATCCCCTTTCCCCCTTACCCCCTCGTATTTCTCCCAGAAGACCTCCATGCCTCGCTGGGTCAGAAAACTAACATCATACTCTGGGATATTCACCGGGTGGATACAGGCATAGAGGTCCTCTGGGAGAAATCCTAAACCCAAGACCAACTTCAGGGCCTCATCCCTACTTGGCATCCCCCCCTCCCCCACCCACCTTAACTGAATCACATTCCTCCTTTTGGGAACCTGGCCCCCCCACCCTCCCCCCCATCCTTCCCCAATGCTTCCTGCCCCCCCATTCCCCCTGCGCCCGCCCCTCCCACCTACTACCGCCGCAAAGGATGGAGCACCCCCCCCACCGTCCCCCTCCTCCATCTCCTGCACTGAGACCCCCCTGCTCCTGCTGCGCCGTACCCCCCCCTCTCTCTCTTGCCTCCCCTCTCAGCCTCCCTCCCTTCTCTCCCTTCTGTCAGCAGACTTTGCACATCCCCTGCCTTCACAGTGTGCATCTGTACCATTTCCCCTGCAGCAAAAAACCTGCCATTGTCCCCTTCAAAACGTTCGCTAGAGACAGTGAGAGCAGGTTCCCCTAAATACTTGTTCCCCTCCCAATGCCCCTGACCCCCTCCCCCGCCCACCGAGCCAACCCTCCCCTCCCGGCCCGAACACTCCCCCCTGGCTCGCACCCCTGCAGCCTGGCCAACTGCAAAGTCAAAGGTACCAGTCAAGTTTCCTTCTGGCGCACACTGCAAGGCAAACACCTCCCGCTCCTCCCCCCCTCCTTCCCCCCCGGAACCTGCTCTCTGTGCTGGGTCCCTCCTTGCAACGTGCTGCTCCAGCTTTCCCTGTGCGGGCCCGCTGTTTTCCTGGGAACTGGTCTCCCCTCTGGCGTCCTGCTTCGTTGGGACTTCCTGCTCTGCCGTTTTGCAAAGTAAGAGTGGCTTCCCGCACTCCAGCACCACTCGCTCTCCCAAACATGGGGAATCCTCCTGCGCTGTAGCATTCTCCTCTGCGGCCATCCCTGCTCCTCCAGCCCGATTGGCTGGCGCCTCCTGCTCCAATGTGCTGGGCGGGCATGGCATCCCGCCACCCGGCAGCGCAGTTCCTTGCCATTCTGAACCTTTTTGTGGGGAACACTGTGTGGCCTCCTGTGCTTTCTCTATGGAAAACCACTCCTTGTCTTCACCTGCCTTTCTTCCTGCATTCTCCTTTAAGAGGCAGCTCCCTGCAGGAACATCTCCACTTTCAGTCCTTAGCCCTGCTGCAGGCTGATTGGCTGGAACATCCTGCTCCTCAGAGCTTTGTGGGTGAGGCCTCCCAGGCATTTTTTCCTTGCCGTCTGCTTTTACTACAGGCAATGGGAACAGGACAACCTCCTCTTCTCCAGGTAAGTTCTCTGTTTCAACTTCCACCACCACTTCTGTGGAAAAAGGTTTCTCTCCTGAAATTGCAGCCTCTGTTTCAACAATGTGAAAAGTCTTAGTGTTAAAGTTTTTTTCCTGTTCTGTTCTCCCACACTCAGGTGCTCTCAATGAGGCTTCCACAGCCCCACCTTCAGTCCTGCTTACTCCAGAAGCTGCCTGCAGAGGCCCCGACTGACTAGCAAGGTATTGCATGAATTTTAATGTATTTTGGGTGCTAGTTCCTGGCAGCTCCCCTGATGCTTCAATGTTCTGGGGTCCAAAGCCTGGGCTGATTCCTTCCTGCTCTGTTTGTTGCTTCCACTGTACCGAGGCTGACGGGGCCTGTCCCCCCGAGGCCATCCTGTCTCTGTTGATATAGAGTTCTCTCAGAGGATTTCCAGGGCCTTTCCTCAGGGCCCTCAGCAGCTGTTCTTTTCTCTGGAGAAGCCTAAGCAGCCTGGTTTCCTCTTTCATATAGGTTTTGCGATGCTCTGCTGGGGCCAGCCTGCTCAGGGCTTGTGCCATTTTGACTCGCTTCCCCAGGTGCACCACCTCCTTCTCCGTACTTTTAATTCTCTTCACCACTTTAATTATGCCACTGGCCGGGTCCTCTGGATCCTGGCAGTAGTCCACAAGCTCTTCCTCCTCTAGATCGTCACTATCCTCACTGCTTTCCTCCTCCACCTCCGGCAGGGCCTCTTGACAGATCTCCATTACCACTCTTTCCTTCTCAGACCAGCTCTTCTCTAGGGTCTCCGCCAGCTCTCTCTCCCCCTCACCTGCTGGACGTCGTGCGGCCGCGAGGGGGGTACCAGTCCGGCTTCCTCCCTTGGAGTCTGGCCCTCTTCTATCCACAGGGCTCCTTTCCCTCCTCCCTGCGGCACTGCAAGGGAGGAGACCGCTTTTCCTGACCCTCTGGTCCCTGAGCCCAAGAGGCCCCATGGCCTGGGCCTGTCCTGGGGAACGCTCCCCAGAGGCCCTCCACATCCTTGGGGAGGGAGTTAGGCCTCACTCTCCTCCCACTGGAAGTCTGCAGAGCTCTCTGAAACACCTCCTTCCACCTCAGCAGACTGAATGGACCATACAGGTCTTTATCTGCCGTCATTTACTATGTAAATCCCAATAAATATTTCAAATGTATGCAAAAGTGCAAATACATAGTAACAAAAACCAAACACTCAAAAATTGCAAAAACAATTCATTAAAAAGAAGACTAAACAAACTTTTTTGAGTCTCCTACTTATCAATGTTATAAGAACCTCCTTCAGAATATAAAATGTTCTCCGAAAGGGGTAAGTTTATAAGCAATTTCAGCCTGGACATCAGCATTTCATACCTTGACATAGGCTGTTATAAATTTCCCCAGTGTATCCTGGCATTTCTGAAGCAAAACTGACCTCAACAGGAAGAAGGGTTTCAGGATTTATGCACCAGCATTGTGGAATAAACTTCAATTAGCATTATGGCAGGAAGAGAACTGCCGCAGATTTTTAGTATATTCAGACGCCTGTGGTTCTGTGGAATTTAGTTGAATTTTTAAGTTACTATGCGTTATTGTTTTGTCGTAAGATATATTTTAAGCTGTATTATATGCTATTAAGTTGTCATAGTTATTGTTTTATGTTCGTCTTTTTTATTTCCTTTATTTCTTATTAGTTACCAATATTCCCAGAGTTCAATGCGACTTACATCAAGAACTAAAATACGCCCATCAGAAATACATGGTAAAATTTAAAACAAAAGAAAAAGAACTTCAATATCTCATAATAAACTAAGTACTGACAATCATTAATTATTACACATTCCATAAAACATACCTTTTAAATAGATAAACTTTCAAAAATGTACAGAACACCCCATAATGAATCATAGTCCTTATCTGAATCAGTAAATCGTTCCATCATTTTGCGGATAAATAAGGTAAAGTCAGTGCACGTAATGACTCAAATATAATACCTTTGGGGGAAGGAAATGACAGATCCAAGAAATTGCCAGCCATAAGTACATAAGTAATGCCATACTGGGAAAAGACCAAGGGTCCATCGAGCCCAGCATCCTGTCCACGACAGCGGCCAATCCAGGCCAAGGGCACCTGGCGAGCTTCCCAACGTACAAACATTCTATACATGTTATTCCCGGAATTTTGGATTTTTCCCAAGTCCATTTAGTAGCGGTTTATGGACTTGTCCTTTAGGAAACCGTCCAACCCCTTTTTAAACTCTGCTAAGCTAACCGCCTTCACAACTTTCTCCGGCAACGAATTCCAGAGTTTAATTATACGTTGGGTGAAGAAAAATTTTCTCCAATTTGTTTTAAATTTACTACACTGTAGTTTCATTGCATGCCCCCTAGTCCTAGTATTTTTGGAAAGCGTGAACAGACACTTCACATCCACCTGTTCCACTCCACTCATTATTTTATATACCTCTATCATGTCTCCCCTCAGCTGTCTTTTCTCCAAGCTGAATAGCCCTAGCCTCCTTAATCTTTCTTCACAGGGAAGTCGTCCCATCCCCGCTATCATTTTAGTCGCTCTTCGCTGCACCTTTTCCAATTCTACTATATCTTTCTAATTATAGGTAATAATATCTGCTGATTTAAATACTCAGGCAAATTTCCATACAACATCAAATAAATCTTGTTTTTGAAATTGTTCTTGACGTGTGCTGAGGTCCTTTATACCACAGCAGGTAAAAAGGCCAAAAAAAAGACATGGACATGTAGTAAGATTGCTCTTACCGTGTGGCCAAGTGGGGGGAGCACTTACTGCCTGCCACCCATTGAGGTGGCAGTAAGGGTTCCCATGCTAACCCAGCAGTAACCAGGTAGCACACGGTACTTCCTGATTACCACCAGGTAAACCCCTGCGGAAATGTTTTTCAAAGATTTCCGCTAGTGCCGGAAATGCCACACGAGCGGTAAGCCTGCCGCTTGGTAAAAAGACCCCTAAGCTAGTAAAAGGTGCTCTGCACAAATCATCCTAATACCTCATTTTGGGTGCCATTTTTATTTATTTATTTATGTATTTATTTGTTGCTTTTGTATCCCACATTTTCCCACCCATTTGCAGGCTCAATGTGGCTTACATATTACCGTTAGTGGCGTTAGCCGATTCCGGTCTGAACAACCCCATGGTATGAATGAATACAAAGTGATAATGTGGTGGAATGAGGTACAAGTAGTGTACATTGCGGTCTTTGGTTACATTGTGTCGCAAGTGTCCAGGTTTTTTTATATTGGGTCGGTGGGGTATGCTCTTCTGAACAGTTCCATCTTTAGTGCTTTCCGGAAGTTTAGATGGTCGAACGTAGTTTTTACTTCTTTTGGCAATGCATTCTATATTTGTGCGCTTAAGTAGGAAAAGTTGGATGCATAGGTGGATTTGTACTTGAGTCCCTTGCGGCTTGGGTAGTGGAGGTTTAGGTATGATCGTGTGGATTTTGTAGTATTCTGGTTGGCAGGTCGATGAGGTCTGTCATGTATCCCCGGTGCTTCACTGTAAAATATTTTACGAACGGTCGTGCAGATTTTGAAAGTGATATGTTCTTTGATTGGTAGCCAATGCAGTTTTTCTTTATTGAATCTAGCCCTTATTTACCCTCAGTTTGACACCCAGCTTTTGGTGCATCTCTAAGCGGAGCAGGAGTCCTCCGCCTACAGTCCTGTCAACAAGGGGTGCTGTTTCACTATCACATTTTCAATAGTGAGGGACAGGCAAGCTCTGCAGGACTCCAGGGAAGCTGCCTGTCTGTAGGAATTGAAAACGCAATATTGAAGCACTGCCCCCCACCCCACCCACTGGCAGCAATGCAGTTAGAGGACTCCCAGTCAGCTTAGAGGGAACAGTGGTGCACTATATAGAATTAGGGGACTAGGTACCTCTAAAAAATAGGCACAAGGCAGGAATCTATGTGCCTTTCCCACCCAGGCATCCAGTTACAAATTTTCCCCCAGTATGATCAACACCCTGCAGGACACAGACAAGGTAGGGCAATCCATTGGAAGGTTCTAGAGCAAGAGTTCTCAACCCAGTCCTCGGGACACAACTAGACAGTCAGGTTTTAAGGATATCCCCAATGAACATGCACCAATCAATACTACTCAATCCAGGATCACTATCTAATAACAGTGATGGACTAATATATGTATATTACAAACAATCATTGTACAATTAACCATTCATTTCTGCATATTTTATTATTAACATCATTATTAGAAAAACATTCCTACCCCATACGTTCCAAGTAAAATTAAAATCTGATGACAAACGCAACAAGGGCTCTGCAAATTTCTAATTACAATGCCTGCAACAGTTTCATAATATAAGCTGCTTGATACATCCGGAGCATCTCCCAAGTCTGATGATAAACCTCAAATGTCTTTGCAACATAAAATCCTGATTGGTAGTCGAAGGTAAGGATGATCTTTTAAACTTTGTCATTGTTTTGGATGAAGATACATAGTCATAACCAGCTCAAAGTGATTTGTGAGAGACTATAATATATTGAAGACATTTGAGGTTTATCATCAGACTTGGGAGATTCTCCGGATGTATCAAGCAGCTTATATTATGAAACTGTTGCAGGCACTGTAATTAGAAATTTGCAGAGCCCTTGTTGCGTTTGTCATCAGGTTTTTATTTTACTTGGAATGTATGGGGTAGGAATGTTTTTCTAATAATGATGTTAATAATAAAATATGCAGAAATGAATGGTTAATTGTACAATGATTGTTTGTAACCTACAATGAATATGCATGAGATCAATTTGCATCCACCACCTCCATTCTATGCAAATCTATCTCATGCATATTCATTGCGGATAGTTTGAAAATAATCTGATTGCTAGGTGTGTCCCAAGGACTGGGTTGAAAACCCCCTGCTCTAGAGACACCTGAATATCACAAACAGCAGAGCTGCCAAGTTACCCATTCCAGGAGACTACTTGGCCAGTCCTGATTTTAAACTTACTTCCCAAAGCAGTGTAGTATTTGAAGTCCATGATTCTATCCATTGAAATCGGTGCTGCAGGTCCCATAATGCACCAGGATGAAGTTGGCAGAAATCCAGGACCGGCCAAAAAATCTCCCTCCTGGAATGGGTAACTTGGCAGCTCAACCAAAACAGACCAGAAAACCAAGGGAGTAAGAGCACCAGAAAAGTTTAATGGGACCCTACACAGTCCATGTTTCGGCCAACAGGCCTTCCTCAGGGGTCTAAAACAAAACAGAACAAATAAATTAACATATGTACAACTTGAATATGGAAGTACAAATGTTGCAAAATTAAAAACCTTAAAAGTACAAAATCAAAAACAAGGTTAAAAACAAATCCAGATTAACAGCGAATCCAAAAATATCAATAAAATGCCAAAACATATAGACACACATCACAGACATACTAAAAATATCAGGACCATATAATAAAATAATTATGCCATGTAAAATATGGGTTATATACTAGAAAAAATAATGACAGTACTAATATGTAATAAAAGACACAATCTTACACTTCATGAATAAAATACAATTATGTAACGTCATTTGGAATATTACAGAATGACATAGCAAACACAGACAATTGGCAAAATGTGCAGAATTCATCTGAAAGAGGAAATCAAAATCCTAACAGATCATGACCACAATGTACATATTAATAAAAATGTTATTTAAAAATATTATTTGGAAAGTAAGACTGAATTCAACATATTAATAAAGATATTAATAATGTGGTTCGTTTGTTTTGATTCTACGGGAGATTTGGACCTTTCTCTTGTGTGTTCGGTAACTTGGCAGCTCTGCATACAGTGTACATGGGAATACATGGATCCTCAGGAGCTTACAGATCAATGTCACAACAAAAAGATTTTATTGAAGATACCGTGTATGCATAGGCGCCCCGTATAAGAGGCTTGGCCCAACCATGACCTTTAAAACCGGCTCCGATCCCCACCTGGCAGTGTCGACGGCGTCCCCTGTGCCTTTGGGCAGCTTACCGGCACACGCAGCACTTCTCTTGTTTCTCCTCTTCGTTGCCGTCGTCCCACCCCCCCCTTCACGCGATTCGCGAACCGCGCTGCCGCTTAGCAGGGTTGCCAGGTGGAAAATTTTTTTCCCACCCAATCCAGCCTAAAAACAGCCCAAAACCCGCCCAAACTCAAACCCCGCCCCTGACACCCCCACCCCCGCGTCATCACCCCGCCCCCGCCGTCATCAACCCCGCCCCCGCCATCATCGGCCCTGCCTCCCCGTCACTGGCCCTGCCTCCCCATCATCGGCCCCGCCTCCCCTGTCATCGGCCCCGCCCAGAACGTCACTAACCCCGCCCAAAACGTCATTAACCCCGCCCCCGCGGCCGAAAAAACCGCCCGAAAAACCGCGGAAAAGAAAAAAAAAGAAGCCCAAAAAACCGCGACCCGCCGCGGGCAAAAATTTCCCGCGGCGGGTCGCGGAAAACCGCCCAATTGGGCGGTAAAACCGCCCACCTGGCAACACTGCCTCTTAGCACTGCTTTAAAAAATTTACACGTCAGCAGGAACAGGCTGCTTCAGCCAATCCCAGGAGCCTTCCTTCAGCCCTCAGGGGCGGAACACGTTGAAGGAAGGCCCCTGGGATTGGCTGAAGCAGCCTGTTCCTGCTGACGTGTAATATTTTTTTTTAAGCAGTGCTAAGCGGTTCGCGAATCGCGTGAAGGGGGGGTGGGACGACGGCAACGAAGAGAAGAAACAAGAGCAGTGCTGCGTGTGCGGCACAGGGGACGCCGTCGACACTGCCAGGTGGGGACCGGAGCCGGTTTTAAAGGTCATGGTAAGCCTCTTATACGGGGCGCCTATAGGAGCATGTGCAGGGCAAAAGTTTTGGTGTGTTGGACAGGGAGGATGCAGGTGGCACGTGTTGGGAGCACCTAAGACAGTAGCGGTGTGTAGGGGGTGTCTACCTGTTGGTGAGATGTGGGAGTAGGGGCTTGTGTATGTTGGGGCACCATGAGACTTCAGCCCCATGACCAACAGCACAAGCTTAAGCACTTAAACACATTTAGTTACTTTCTGGCTGCTTTGGGGAGGGTTAAAAACTAGAATCAGGAGGCAACGTGGCTGCACTGCTGGAGGTGAGTGCCATGTGTGTCAAACTTACCACCTCCCAATACTACCACTGTTGCCTTAGATATTTTGACAAAAATTTTGAACTGTGGGTCCAGCATCAGGTAGCTCTACTAGCTGGTGGCCACAGGATTTTTGCTGGGCTTGTCAAAGATAGCTGTGCCCCTGGATAGACTCTTTAACTCAGGGCAGGGGTTTGTGGGAAAAAAAAAAACTAACCATATTTAGCTTCCTTCCAGTGCAGTAATTAACATATATCTGTGGTTTCCCCAGAGGTAAGAAGGAAGAAATCTAAAATTGTTTTTTAAATGAAGAGAATCAATAAGATTACAAATAAGGCAAGTCTGTTTTAAACTTTTATGAAATAGAGTTCACAGAGAATGTGAAATCTCAATAGATCTAATCTAAATGCTGTTCATAGGCGCCCGGTATAAGAGTCGGATACTGGGCCAGCATGATCAGAAAAAGTCACCAGACAACAAAGGTAGAAAAGATCATTTTATTTTCATTATAGTGTTTGGAATATGTCCACTTTGAGAATCAGGTGCTCAACATTAAAAGTTTATATTTATTTATTTACTTATGGCATTTTATCCCACATTAAACATGAATTAGGGTGTTTTGTGGCTGTACATGAGAATTGTATATATTTATTACATTTGTATCCCACATTATCCCACCTTTTTGCAGGCTCAATGTGGCTTACAATTCATCGTGGATGCTCGGAAAGAAAAGAAGGTACATTTGGTTTTACAGACGTTTTGGGTACATGATGGTGAAATACATAATACTGGAAATGGAAAAGGAATGTACAATTGGTTTTACGTACATGGTGGTGAAATACATGATAGCAGGGGCGTATCTGCGTGGGGCCTCAGGGGCCTGGGCCCCCGCAGATTTTGCCCTGGCCCCCCCTACCGCCATCAACCCTCCCCCGCTGCCGTTCTTACTTTTGCTGGCGGGGGACCCCAACCCCCGCCAGCCGAGGTCTGCTTCCACCTGCCGCTGCCTTCAAAACTTCTTCTTCAGCCGGCGGGGGACCCCAAACCCCCGCCAGCCGCCCCGCGCTGTTTAAAATTCATCTTCGGCCTCCGTGGCCGTGCTGCTGGGATAGGCGGCGCTGTTGAAATCCACTTCGGAGTCTGACGTCGTTGTACGTTGTACGTGCTGCGACGTCAGACTCCGAAGTGGATTTCAACAGCGCCGCCTATCCCAGCAGCACGGCCACGGAGGCCGAAGATGAATTTTAAACAGCGCGGGGCGGCTGGCGGGGGTTTGGGGTCCCCCGCCGGCTGAAGAAGAAGTTTTGAAGGCAGCGGCAGGTGGAAGCAGACCTCGGCTGGCGGGGGTTGGGGTCCCCCGCCAGCAAAAGTAAGAACGGTAGCGGGGGAGGGTTGGCGGCGGGAGGGGGGTGGAGAGACTAAGTTATTGGTGGCGGTGGGGGCTCGGCGGCGGCGGCGGCGGCGGCGGGGGGGGCGGGGGGGGCGGGGGGGGCGCTAAAATGTGCCCCCTCCCTCTGGCTCTGGCCCCCCCTACCGCCGGAGTCCAGATACGCCCCTGCATGATAGTGTTAAGCAAAAGACATTAGATACATGATGTGAGGCAAAAGACATTAAAGAACATTCATGGATATCTTAAGAATGTAGAGTTACGCGAGTTGTTCTTTATGATATATTTTGTCGAAGAGATTGACGGTCTGCACTTTCCGTATGGGTGGTATATTGGTGTATTAGGTTCTGCCCAGTGTAATATTTATGGTACAGTAAGGTTCTGAGTGTGTTTTTGCACAAAGTTGTGCATAGTGTTTTACAGTTGAGCGATTGTGCTTAGAATATGCTTTGAGCAACCACTTTATTCTTTGACATATGATACATATTTAATAAAAGGTATTAATTGTGACTTTTATTTTTATTTATTTATTTTTTTGTGTGTTATCAGACAATTATGGATTTAAGCTCCACCCCTGGCCCCACCCCTAACCCCGCCCCCTTTAGCCTCCCCAAACAGTTGGGCCACCGACCGCCTATGCGTGTATGAACAAATCGCCCGACACAGGTGTGTCCATTTGTGTATGCTAGAGACCACAGGATTCCTGTTTGAGCTGGTTTTTTCTTGACTTTTATGCACCATATTTGCCCCTTTACGAAGGTTTCAAATTAGCCCCTGACACAGCCCTAGGTGGGCGAAACACGGCCTGTGTCGGGCGATTTGTTCATACACGGTATCTTCAATAAAATCTTTTTGTTGTGACATTGATCTGCTGGCTTTCTTTCCCATATTGGATTTTGCAGATCGTTTGCCTTGTTGTTTTTTGGGATCCTCAGGAGCTTAGCCAAGATTGGGTGCCAGAGCCGGTAGTGGGAGGCGGGGCTGGTGGTTGGGAGGCGGGGATAGTGCTGGACAGACTTATACAGTCTGTGCCAGAGCCGGTAGTGGGAGGCGGGGCTGGTGGTTGGGAGGCGGGGATAGTGCTGGGCAGACTTATACAGTCTGTGCCAGAGCCGGTGGTGGGAGGCGGGGCTGGTGGTTGGGAGGCGGGGATAGTGCTGGGCAGACTTATACGGTCTGTGCCAGAGCCGGTGGTGGGAGACGGGACTGGTGGTTGGGAGGCGGGGATAGTGCTGGGCAGACTTATACGGTCTGTGCCAGAGCCGGTGGTGGGAGACGGGACTGGTGGTTGGGAGGCGGGGATAGTGCTGGGCAGACTTATACGGTCTGTGCCCTGAAAAAAACAGGTACAAATACTACTACTATTTGACATTTCTAAAGCGCTACTAGGGTTACGCAGCGCTGTACAATTTAACATAGGACAGTCCCTGCTCAAGGAGCTGACAATCTAAAGGACAAATGTACAGTCAGTCAAATAGGGGCAGTCTAGATTTCCTGAAAGGTATAAAGGTTAGGTGCCGAAAGCAACATTGAAGAGGTGGGCTTTGAGCAAAGATTTGAAGATGGGTAGGGAGGGGGCTTGGCATAAGGGCTCAGGAAGGTTGTTCCAAGCATAGGGTGAGGCGAGGCAGAAAGGGCGGAGCCTGGAGTTGGCGGTGGTGGAGAAGGGTACTGAGAGGAGGGATTTGTCCTGTGAGCGGAGGTTACGGGCGGGAACGTAAGGGGAAATGAGGGTAGAGAGGTAATGAGGGGCTGCAGACTGAGTGCATTTGTAGGTAAGAAGGAGAAGCTTGAACTGTATGCGGTATCTGATCGGAAGCCAGTGAAGTGACTTGAGGAGAGGGGTGATATGAGTATATCGGTTCAGGCGGAATATAAGACGTGCAGCAGAGTTCTGAACGGATTGAAGGGGGGATAGATGGCTAAGTGGGAGGCCAGTGAGCAGTAGGTTGCAGTAGTCAAGGCGAGAGGTAATGAAAGCGTGGACGAGAGTACGGGTGGTGTGCTCAGAGAGGAAAGGATGAATTTTGCTGATGTTAAAGAAAAAGAAGTGACAGGTCTTGGCTATCTGCTGGATATGCGCAGAGAAGGAGAGGGAGGAGTCGAAGATGGATCAAGGTAGGGTATACACAAAAAGTAGCACATATGAGTTTATCTTGCTGGGCAGACTGGATAGACCGTGCAGGTCTTTTTCTGCCGTCATCTACTATGTTACAAACCTTGTAAACTACAGAGCTGCCCAGTTCCAGGCAGTAGCATTGCCAAGGGGGACCTCAGGGACCTGACCCCTCCCCCTCCCGACATTGTGGCAGCCAATACATGGCTGGCAGGGGAGCTCAAGCCCTACCAGCTAAAGAGTTTCCCTACTGGAGCCAGCCAGCCCATGCTGCGTGCACAGCAAGACGTTGGCAGGGTGCTCTAGCTGCTGATGCTGGAACTTCCGCACATGCATTTGAACTGAGCATGCATGGAAATGCTGATGTCACAGGCTGGAGCAGCCTGCTTCCCTGCTTCTTAGACAGCAGCTGCAGGCCTCTGGAGGCAAAACGTCAGCTGCCAGGGCTCGAAAAACTTTGCCAGCAAAGGTATGATCAGGAGCGCAGCAGCAGCAACACCAGCAGTGGGGAGGGGAGGGGGCTTGAGAGGAAATGCTTGACCCCCTAGTCCACCCATGGACCCCTCCCCCCCCCCCCTTCCCAAATCAACTTCTGGCTATGCCCCTGGTTCCAGGAGGGAGGCTTTTTGGCCACTCCTAGTTTTAAACATATCCCAAAGCAGCGTGGGATTTGTAGTCCCTGATTCTATCCGTTGAAATTAGTGCTGCAGATCCCATAATGGATAAGGACGAGGTTAGTAAAAATCCAGTACTGGCCTAAAATCTCCCTCCTGGAAATGGAAGCTCTGCAACTATTGTCTGCTTTTAAAAAAGTTTAAATACGTGTGGTGACACCAAAGTTTGAGGATAAGTCAAGGCAGGGGCACAACAGGATACTGAACAGCGTTTTTTGTTTCAGATCCGAAAATAAACATGGGTCACAGACATGTGCCCAAACCAGAAGACAGGCTGCAGTAGTTCTGGGTTTAAATTTTTGTTAATTTATAGAACTCAACTACATCACTGTTGTACCCATATGATTGCTTTTATTTATTTATCTTTTTTTATAGCAGTGTAATATTAACATTCTATGGGGCTGGTGGTTGGGAGGTGGGGCTAGTGCTGGGCAGACTTCTACTACTACTACTACTAACCCTCATCCACACCCTTGTCACCTCTCATTTAGACTACTGCAATCTGCTTCTTGCTGGCCTCCCACTTAGTCACCTCTCCCCTCTCCAGTCGGTTCAAAACTCTGCTGCCCGTCTCATCTTCCGCCAGGGTCGCTTTACTCATACTACCCCTCTCCTCAAGACCCTTCACTGGCTCCCTATCCGTTTTCGCATCCTGTTCAAACTTCTTCTACTAACCTATAAATGTACTCACTCTGCTGCTCCCTAGTATCTCTCCACACTCGTCCTTCCCTACACCCCTTCCCGTGCACTCCGCTCCATGGATAAATCCTTCTTATCTGTTCCCTTCTCCACTACTGCCAACTCCAGACTTCGCGCCTTCTGTCTCGCTGCACCCTACGCCTGGAATAAACTTCCTGAGCCCCTACGTCTTGCCCCATCCTTGGCCACCTTTAAATCTAGACTGAAAGCCCACCTCTTTAACATTGCTTTTGACTAGTAACCACTCGCCTCCACCTACCCTCCTCTCTTCCTTCCCGTTCACATTAATTGATTTGATTTGCTTACTTTATTTATTTTTTGTCTATTAGATTGTAAGCTCTTTGAGCAGGGACTGTCTTTCTTCTATGTTTGTGCAGCGCTGCATACGCCTTGTAGCGCTATAGAAATGCTAAGTAGTAGTAGTAGTAGTATGGGGCTGGTGGTTGGGAGGTGGGGCTAGTGCTGGGCAGACTTTTACGTCTGTGCCCTGAAAATGGCAGATACAAATCAGTCAAGTATACACATAAAGTAGCACATATGAGTTTATCTTGTTGGGCAGACTGGATGGACCGTGCAGGTCTTTCTCTGCTGTCATCTACTATGTTACTATATTAATGTGTCTAGTATAGGGGTTCTCAACCCAATCTTTGGGGGGGGGGGAGGAGTTCAGGGTTGGACTGGAATTCAAGATATCCACAATGAATATGCATGAGATAAATTTGCATGCTTTGCCTCCATTGTATGCGAATTTGTCTCAGGCACATCCATTGTGGTTATCTTGAAAACCTGATTAGTTGGGCTTGTCCTCCGGACTGGGTTCAAAACCCCTGGTCTAGTAGCAACTATAAGAATTGAGACGTACTATTAGTAATAACATTGTTACTTGTTCACAGTGGACTGAAGCCGTCTGTTGATATTTTACACTGATGAGGTGCAAAGGGTAGAGATTTTCTTGCCAAACTAAATAACTTTGGGAGGGGGAGAATAAAGGCAATAAGCTTTCCTTCCATTACCCTGGTGATTACATTATCTGCTGATATAATGAAAACAAAGGATTTCTGTGGTTTCATTAAATCATCCCAGTCTATGAAACGCTGCTGAATCATTTCCCAACCAGCAAAAAAAAAACAAAAAAAAAAAAACACCTCTTTTAAACCTATCATTCTCCTTTTTTTTTTTTTTAAACCTGGGCTCTTCCTCCTGCTTTAAATTCTAAAAACAAAGCCGATTGGGGGCAGCTGGAGTCTGGGTTTAATCTGGAGGGAGATGCCAATTGTCGGTATCCTGTGAGAATTGGATCTAAGTTTACAATTTCGGTGAGCGATTATGCTCTAATTGGATTCGGATTTGTGTTCTAATCCCCCCAAGTGTTATTCCTTCCACATATTCTGTTGTTTATTTAAATTTAGCTACAGAAACGATGCGCCGATCTGACGATTTAAAATTTAATCTGTGGCAAATACGAATAATGTCACCATAAAACTTCACGGATAACTCCAAAGGTCAAATGTGGGGCAGCAAAGTGACTCATTCACTTTTGTGATATCAATTCTGACTACCTTATTATGCTCGTATAATGTTCAGCAAAAAGCCTCGGTTTCCTACGGAAGTTCAGGGATAGATTCTGTGCCAAAAGCTAAACAATTCTGCAGCTCGTGTACGTACATTTCCGTACAGAATTATATATACGTGTGTTTTACTTTAGAAAGATCAAGTTGGTTTCTAACTTTTTATGTGTCTGGGGGACTTAGTTTGAGTTTTGGGGGGGGGGGGGGGGGGGGGGGGGGGTGGAGAAAGGGATCTTAGTGATGGGCACGGAACGGGATCAGAGACGACGAAGAGTGAAGGAATGGCCTAATGGTTAGAGCACCGGTCTTGTAATTCAGAGGTGGTGGGTTCAAATCCCACTATTGCGCCTTGTGATCTTGGGCAAGTCACTTAACCCTCTATTGCCTCAACTTAGATTGTGAGCCCTCCTGGGACAGAGAAATATCCAGAGTACCTGAATGTAACTCACCTTGAGCTGCTAATGAAAAAGGTGTGATCAAAGTCTAAATAAATATGGAATGTTGCTACTATTTGAGGTTCTAGATGGAATGTTGCCACTTTTTGAGATTCTGGAATGTTGCTACTATTTGAGGTTCTAGATGGAATGTTCCCAGTGGAGGAGTGGCCTAGTGGTTAGAGCACTGGGTCTTGCAATCCAGAGGTGGCCAGTTCAAATCCCACTACTGCTCCTTGTGATCTTGGGCAAGTCACTTAACCCTCCATTGCCTCAGGTACAAACTTAGATTGTGAGCCCTCCTGGGACAGAGAAATATACAGAGTACCTGAATGTGACTCACCTTGAGCTACTACTGGAAAAGGTATGAGCAAAATCTAAATAATAAATAAAACAGAGAGGACAGAAAATCTCAGGGACTGGGTGGTCAGAAATGGGGTGAGGCAGAAGTGCTTTTCACACACCCACTTTTCATATCCTTATTTATTTTTCTTGGGATTTATTAACCCAGCAGGTCCAGTTTAACATCACTTACAATATTCTAACATCATAACAATAGTAAAAGGACCAAATATAATCTCTCCCAGAGATGCCAGATTACCTAGTTCAAGGCTGGAGACTTTTTGGTCAGTACTGGCCTTTGAATTTACATCCCAAAGCAGTGTGGAATTTGTAGTCCCTGATGCTGCCTGTTGAAATCAGTGTTGCAAATCCCACAATTTATCAGGATGGGGGGGGGGGGGGTCAGAAATCCAGGACTGGCCCAAAATCTCCAGCATGGAACTGGGTAAGTCAGCATCTCTGCTCTTCATATCAAGTCCCATCCCATCCCTTATTATCACCCTCCTTTCTCCATCCGCATCAATTTTTTTCTCTCCACCACCCTCCCCGATTTTCCCTCTTCCTGTTGATTAGCCACTAGTAGGAGCGCCCAGGGCGGATTACATTAATAATTATTATAACTATACTAATTATACAGAGTATTGGTGATAATTACTCAGATTTAATTTTTGTTCCCCAAAGAAATTTCCATTCAAAGTCAATACCAGAGACAAAATGACTTTCCAAGATCACAAGTGTCAGTGGTTAAAAAAAAGGATGTGAACCCTACCTTTCAGCTCACTGCTCTAACCTAACTGGGTTACAACCGTGCAGCAGTGGGGTGTTTAACTTTCATGCAGTTCACTTCCTCTTCTAAGGTGTGTAAGGGGAGCAAACAAAAGGGTGAGGTGCATTTCTCCCCCTCTCAATGCGCACATACAGAGCCAGCCAGCTGCTGCAATTCTGCTGTATCAGCAAACTTTTGCAGCCCTTTAACCACAGAATCACAATAGAACAGAACACAGATGTTATACATGTAGTAATACATTTAGTCCACAAGAGGGCAGCACAGGCTAGAGTATAGCAATCACAAAGGCATTTGAACCTTAAGGGTGCAAACACTGCTTCAACACTTTTTGCTTGCTAGTAGCAGACTGCTTTCTTGACTATATGATCTCTAACTGCCATCGTTTTCTGTTTCTATATTTATGTTCTCTTTCTTGCAGTTGCAGGAAATGAAATCTTAAGTTATAAAGATGCACGGTAATAACACTGTTTCAAAACTGTACAAAAGCCAGCTGTCTTTCAGTATGTTCAAAACAATAATGTTGACTGTTGAGGCTCATCTCTTGTGAACATTTTGGTTAAATCTTCAGATCTTCCCAGTCCGAAATCTAGAACTTGAGATTGAGAATACTCCAAAGCACTGACGTGGCTGGAGCTGCACATAATTGTGTGCATGGAATGAGGGACAGAAGCGAAGAGGTGGCCAAAGAGTAGGGTGCAGAAGAAAGGAAAGGAAATCAAACAGGATATTGGAGGAGAGACCAGGGGCGTAGCCAGACACCCACATTTGGGTGGGCCTGGGCCCAAGATGGGTGGGTAGAAGAACTCCGCCCTGTCCCACAAGTGATTTGGTCTCTCCCTCTCTTGCCTGCATGCCATACGGTCTCTCAAACATCCCCCTACCCCGCATACCTTTTAAATAGCAGATTTTCACCGGCAGCGAGCAGCAACTAATACACACTGCTCATGTTGGCCCCACGGTCTTCCCTCTGATGCAACTTCCTGTTTCTGCATAGGCAGGAATACATCAGAGGGAAGGCTGGTATGCAGGAGGGACAGTTGTTGGGAGTTTTCAGCTGGTGGGGCTTGGGAATCCCTGCCAGGCACATCATAGGTGTGCTGCTACTGGGTGGGCCTGAGCCCAAAGTGGGTGGGCCTAGGCCAATCCAGGCCCACCCTTGGCTATGCCACTGGGAGAGACCCAGAATAAAACGAGGTAAAAAGGTTCAGACAGCAAAGATAGACCACAATTATTTCAGTTTAGCTCTCCATAACCTGACTTTTGAAAATGTTGAATTTTGTTTGCCATATATAATTAATATAGTAACATAGCCGATGACGGCAGAGAAAGACCTGTACGGTCCATCCAGCCTGCCCAACAAGATAAACTCATATGTGCTACTTTATGTGTATACCTGACTTTGATTTGTATCTGCCATTTTCAGGGCACAGACCGTAGAAGTCTGCCTAGCACTAGCCCCACCTCCTAACCACCGGCTCTGCCACCCACTCTCCGCTAAGCTTCTGAGGATCCATTCCTTCTGAACAGGATTCCTTTATGTTTATCCCACGCATTTTTGAATTCCATTACCGTTTTCATCTCCACCACCTCCCTCGGGAGGGCATTCCAAGTATCCACCACTCTCTCCGTGAAAAAATACTTCCTGACATTTTTCTTGAGTCTGCCCCCCTTCAATCTCATTTCATGTCCTCTAGGTCTACCGCCTTTCCATCTACGGAAAAGGTTCGTTTGCAGATTAATATTTCACATTTTGAACGTCTGTATCATATCACCTCTGTTTCTCCTTTCCTCCAGGGTATACATGTTCAGGTGAGCAAGTCTCTCCTCATACGTCCTGTAAAGCAAATCCCATACCGTTTTCGTAGCTTTTCTTTGCAACGCTTCAATTCTTTTTACATCCTTAGCAAGATATGGCCTCCAAAACTGAACACAATACTCCAGGTGGGGCATCACCAACGACTTATACAGGGGCATCAACACCTCCTTTCTTCTGCTGGTCACACCTCTCTCTATACAGCCTAGCAACCTTCTAGCTACGGCTACCGCCTTGTCACACTGTTTCTTCGTCGCCTTCAGATCCTCAGATACTATCACCCCAAGATCCCTCTCCCTGTCTGTACATATCAGACTCTCACTGCCTAACACATACATCTCCTGTGGATTTCTACTCCCTAAGTACATCACTTTGAATTTCTTCGCATTGAATTTTAATTGCCAACCCTTAGACTATTCTTCTAGTTTCTGCAGATCCTTTTTCATGTTTTCCACAAACAAAAATGAGGACATTATAATGCGTTTGTATCACTCCATGGTGTAACTGCAACTTGAATACCGTGTGCAATTCTGGTCAACGTATCGCAAAAAAGATATAGTGGAATTAGAAAAGGTACAGAGATGGGCGACAAAAATGATAAAGGGGATGGGACTATTTCCCTATCAGGAAAGGCTAAAGCAGCGAGGGCTCTTCAGCTTGGATAAAAGACAGCTGAGCGGAAATATGATAGAGGTCTATGAAATGAGTGCAGTGGAACGGGTAGATGTGAATCACTCGTTTACTCTTTCCAAAAATACTAGGACTAGGGGGCACGCAATGAAGCTACAAAGTAGTAAATTTAAAACAAATCTGAGAAAATATTTCTTCACTCAACATGTAATTAAACTCTGGAATTCGTTGTCAGAAAATGTAATAAAAGCAGTTAGCTTATCGAGTTTTAAAAAAAGGTTTGGATGGCTTCCTAAACGAAAAGTCCATAGACCATTATTAAAATGGACTTGGGGAAAATCCACTGCTTATTTCTAGAATAAGCAGCATAAAATGTATTGTACTGTTTTGGGATCTTGCCAGGTGCTTATGACCTGGATTGGTCACTGTTGAAAACAGGATGCTGGGCTTGATGGACCTTTGGTCTGTCCTAGTATAGCAATACTTATGTTCTTTTCATTCTGGAACAAACTGCCCCTGCCCCAGAATGTTGCTCAGTTCCTTACAAATCTAAAACCCTCCTCCCTATACCATGGCCTCATCCACACATCAAGAGTCTGGAGCTCTGCCTATCCCTTGGGCCATGCGCAAGAGCCTAAATTTTGCTTCCAGAACCTCCCTTCTACATTTCCTTGCCCAGAGGCGGTTGTGACCCAGGCAGACCCGAGCTGTGCTGGGGATAGACCCTCAAAGTGGCCACAAGGTAACCCTAGGCAGGTGGCTAGGCATTTCATGAGAATAAATTTATAAAATTAGGTACAATGCCAAAAAGGGAGCTTAAGTTGTATAACAGAAAAGTAAGCAAATATTTAATGAAAGGCTTAACACAGAGTCTTTCATAAAATATGTACAGCACCAGCTATGCCGGTAAAAATCCACTCAAATCCATCTGCATTTCCAGTTCAAGATATATCCACTTATGTGCTGCCGTTTGCATGTTTCGGTGGCAGTATTACACAAACCATGCGACATGTGGTAAGGTTTATAAACAAGCACGCACTATAGCGCTGAACACGTTCTCTCAGCTCTGCAGAAAAAGAAGACTGGAGGACCCAGGAAGGCACTAGCACATGCGTGGTGGGAGATTGCTAGAATTTCTATTTCATTCACGCGTCAGTGTCGTACCAGGCTCCATTGGATGACGTTGCCCACATGTGAGAATAAGAAGGCCTGCTTTCCTCGGAGAATGCAATCATTACCAGACACGCTGGAATATGTGCAGATCTTCAAATTTTAAAAGTCCCTGGAGTGGAGTAGCAGCGGACTTTGATCCTGGGGAACTGGGTTCAATTGCCACTGCTGCACCTTGCGACTCTAGGCAAGTCATTTAACCCTCCATTGTCCCAGGTACAAATAAATATATTATGTAAACCGCTTTGAATGTAGTAGCAAAAAAACACAGAAAAGCAGTATATCAAGTCCCATTTCCCTTTCCCCCAAAGAAAAACAGCAATTAGATGAAATACTTAGACCTGAGAGGTCCATTTTAATCAGGGCTGTAAAGTCAGTACACGAAACCTTCGCTTCCAACTCCTCTATGTTTCTACTGTCTGACTCAGACTGATATTAGGCTTTAAAATTTTTGTTCTGGATCTAAAGTACTGGTAAATATTATATTTACCAGTACTTTTACATCAGGACAAAAAATATACAACTTTACTATCCTATATAATAATTCTCACCTCCAACGTTTGAATGTGCCTGGGACCATGCCTCCCTCAGAGGTGGTCTGCTAGGCAGGCACGCACTGACGTCAGTGACAGCTGATACCAAAGCAAAGGGAGGAGTAGGGAAACTACTCCTCCCCCTGCCTGGGAATCAGCTGTCATTGCACCGCTCCCTGCCACTTTGGAGCAAGTGGCAGGGAGCGGGGCAACACAGACCCCCCTTCCCCCCCCACCACCGAGTTCCACACTCCACCCTCCCTCCGCTTACAATAACCCCCCCACTCCTGCGTTATGGCCCACTGGACCCCCCTTCTCGGTGAAAACCATCCCCCGCCGCCGTCCAGCTGAAGTCCTGTGCTTGCCTTCGCGGCATTGCTTCTTCAATGCTCTTCGGTTCAAGTTCCTCTGTGTGCATCTGACGTCAGACGCACGCAGACGAACTTGAACACAAAATCATTGAAGAAGCAACGCCGCGAAGGCCAGCATAGGACTTCGGCTGACGGGGGTTGGGGTCCCCCGTCAGCACAGGTACTGGACGGCGGCGGGGGACGGTGAAAACGGAGGGAGGGCAGAGTCTGGAACAGCAAGGGAGGGTGGGGGATGGCCTTGCTAGTGCCCGTTTCCTTCCCTTAAGAAACGGGCAGTTTTTACTAGTATACTATAATGTAAGTTTTTATTTTGAAGTCGAGCTGGTACATTACCATCTCTAACTACATCCCTGGTTTTAATGAGACAACAAAACTAGCATAAAAGCTTTCCAAAAGCATTATATGATGTAACAGAGTGTCCCAACCCAAATCTCAATTAAAAACACTGAAATTACTGTTAAAACAAAAAACACAAAACTGCAATGTGCTTCAACATACTTTCCAATGAGACTGTTGTGTGTTTCAATGACATCATACACATTGGAACATAAAATGAATCAAAAACATTAGATGCCGGTATTAAATATTTTTATTTAAAAAAATCAGCAATTGAGAAATTTGCACGCTCAAAATGATCTGAACGTTAAAAAAAAAAAAAAAATCAGTCTTTTGATCTGTCTTCACAGTGTCCATATGGCACAATCACCCTGTTAAAAATCGTGTCATTTTTCAGTCTGCTTTTGATACATTCATGATCCTTTTTCTCATCTCTTCAGCACGCGCTTGACTTTTGGCACGATTTTCCTGGTACTAGAAAGCAAGGGAGAAGGAGAACCCAGTTACAAACCTTATAAACGGATGTACTGGATGGCCTACAATTCACTACGTAAAAGGAAAAACAAAGCTCCAGTCTGGAAGACATCGTTTCCTGGATTCTATATACGGCAACAAAAGCTGCGTACGCAAATCAGCGTCCAAAGCCAATTTGTACGTGCAACTTGAGTAATGAGCCAATCTGCACCAATACTTGGCTGCTAACAACCAATGGACGTTAATTGGCATGAATTGGGAGTTATGCACACATTGTATTCTATGACGCTGTGCACGGAAGTCCTATAGAATGTAATTTCAGGGGCATTCCCAGAATTTACACAAATTGTTACAGAATAAGTGCCAAATCCAAAAAGCGATAGGAAGTATAGCAAAAGTGTCAAAAAATGTCAGAGAACTTGTGTATGAAGTCAAGGGATAGTCTCATATAGTCACCGGGGCAACTCACCAGCAATCAGGTGTACCCTGTGTAGTGACAGTTTTTAATCATTGACTGCCCCCAGCCTTCCTTAGCGTGTGGTATACACAAAAATATTTTTGTTTGTGTGTGTGTGGTTTTTTTTATACTGTATCTTATTTCTCTCTTTTAAATTCCACACATATAAAGGGGCATAATCGAACGGAAACGTCTATCTCCATGGGCATTTATCTCCGAGAACGGGTCCATGAAGGGGCGGACCGAAGCGTATTTTCGAAAAACATGGACGTTTATCTTTTTTTGAGCTGGGCGCGTTTGTTTTTCAGCGATAATGGAAACCGAAAGCGCCCAGCTCAAAAACGAATAACTCCAAGACATTTGTTCGTGGGAGGGGCCAGGATTCGTAGTGCACTGGTCCCCCTCACATGCCAGGACACCAACCGGGCACCCTAGGGGGCACTTTTACAAAACAAACAAAAAAAAAAAACAACAAGGTAAAAGAGCTCCCAGGTGCATAGCACCCTTCCCTTGTGTGTTGAGCCCCCCAAATCCCCCTCAAAACCCACTGCCCACAAGTCTACACCATTACTATAGCCCTAAGGGGTGAAGGGGGCACCTACATGTGGGTACAGTGGGTTTGGGGGGGCGGTTTGGAGGGCTCCCATTTACCAGCACAAGTGTAACAGGTGGTGGGGGGGGGATGGGCCTGGGTCCACCTGCCTGAAGTCCACTGCACCCCCTAATAACTGCTCCAGTGACCTGCATACTGCTGCCAGGGAGGTGGGTATGACATTTGAGGGTGAAAATAAAAAGTTGTGAAACATCATGTTTTGTGGTGGGAGGGGGTTAGTGACCACTGGGGGAGTCAGGGGAGGTCATCCCCAATTCCCTCCAGTGGTCATCTGGTCATTTAGGGCACTTTTTGGGGCCTTATTCGTGGAAAAACAGGGTCCAGGAAAAGTGCCCTAAATTCTCACTAAAAACGCGTATTTTTTTTTTCCATTATCGGCGAAAGGCGCCCATCTGTGATCGCCCGATAACCACGCCCCATCAACTTTGTCCGCATCCGCGACGGAATGCAGTTGAAAACGTCCAAATTCGGCTTTCGATTATACCGCTTTATTCGTTTTTGTGAGATAAACGTCTATCTCCCAATTTGGGTCACAATATAGGCGTTTTTCTATTTCGATTATAAGCAGGATACTGTACCAGAGGTAACTTAATCTGTAAACATCCAGTAACATTCCTTGCTGATGGAGATAATTTGACAGCACTCATCTTGTATATGTTCCCAGGTGAGGCAATATTCCCGACAGGTGCCTGTCTCGCAGTTTTAGCTTTGTCAAGGGAAAATCTGATAAAGAGCAGTGTTAGTATCTCTCCTTACGACTCCAACCCAGTCAAATTATCTCCATCAGCAAGGAATGTTACTGGATATTTACAGATTAAGTTACCTCTGGTACAGTATATGTGTGGAATTTAAAAGAGAAAAATAAGATAAACAGTATAAAAAAACAACACACACACACAAACAAAAATCTTTTTGTGTATACCACACACTAAGGAAGGTTGGGGGCAGTCAATGATTAAAAACTGTCACTACACAGGGTACACCTGATTGCTGTTGAGTTGCCCCCGGTGACTGTGAGACTATCCCTTGACTTCATACACTGAAGTTCTCTGACATTTTTTTTTGACACTTTTGCTATACTTCCTACCACTTTTTGGATTTTGCAAGTATCAACTTTTTGGGGGGGATTAGCGCCACAAGTAAATGACAGTGTTATGGTATAAGCCAATCATCAGAATTAAATGTGTAGCATGATATTTTGCTGGATTATATATACACCAATATATTTGTGCAGCTTTTATATATTTGACACTGCAGCAGAGAGAATAGTTTCATTTCAAGCTCCTTTTTCTGGGAACTTCTGAGAGCAGGGATAGTCAATTACAAACACTTAAAGACAAAAGAGCTTCCTCTGCCCTCCCACCTAACAAAAGCTTGACTAAGGTGGGCACCTGAATACCCCATTGAAAACAAAGAACTCAGAGGAAAAGCATAAACAGGACATTTGCTTGTCAAAGGTATACCTGCCCCTCCCATCAGCTTTCAGACATGTACAGAAAGGAAGGACTTGTAATGTGTATCTGCTCCAGAGACTGAGCAGGAAGCCTTTTTCACATCAAAAGACCATTTGTCAGCAAGATCCAGACAGCAAGTCTTGTGATGTCATAAGACATAAGACATGAGACCAAGACTCAGGGGTCGTGTGCAGACATGAGACCAAGATACCACAATGCTTTGCAAATGCCCAAGGGTCGTGTGGAAACCAGTAAACCAGGACAAAGATCAAAGTTGCCAGGTGGGCTGGTTTCCCCACCCAATTGGGCTGGTTTTTAAGCCAGGATGCGGGAAATTATCGAAGGTTGCGGGCTGCGGGAAATTGGGCTTCTTTTTCACTGCAGCTGTGCAGGGTGTGGGCTCTTTTTTCGGGGCTTCTATTGGTCTAACTTGGTCCAATAGAAGCTTTTCCGGGGCTTCTATTGGTCCAATAGAAGCTTTTCCGGGGCGGGGTTGACATCGGGGGCGGGGTTTATGACGCCAGAGGTGTCGTTGGGGTCGGGGAAATGACATCAGAGCTGACGTCAGGGGGCGGGGTCGGTGATGTTGGAGGCGGGGTCGATGACATTGGAGGCGGGGTCGATGACATTGGGCTGGTTTGGGGCTGATTTTGGGCGGGGAAAATTTTTCCCATCTGGCAACCTTGACAAAGATCCACATGGCATATATCAGATTCTCTTCAACTGCAAGCAACTCAGATCCACTCACTGCAGAAGCTCTCTCTCTTCCAGACTCTCCCTCCAGGAGATTCTCTCTTCAGCACCAATCCAGATGCCTTGCTCCTGATCTGCAGTTCACCTGCCTCATGGCTCTTCAATGGACCACAAAATGCTTTGTAAGTTATAACGTTTGATCTAGACCTGCTACTTTACCTTACTTAAGCACAGATTATCTGTAAAATATCTCTTAAAACCTACCTCTCGTGTGCAATTGTATATTAAATCAACCTTTTTGAAGCTAAAAATACGGTCTCCTTGTGTTCTGAGTATATGGTATCTTTTATATATACTTAATTTATTGCAATTATCACCTTTGGTGATTGGTGGAGAAATTAATATCCTAAAACTTATAAATACAGCACCTGCTCTTAAATTATAAACAGTAGCGAGTGCTCTCTAGACCTCTTTTCCCCCAAGATAAATCATTTCTTGTAACAGTAACTTAGGTGCCGGCATTTACACCTGTTTTCAGCAGGCATCATTGCCGGCATATAAAGTTAGGCGTCATTTAAGCGCTGAAAGCTGTTCTATAAACAATGTGAATCCTTTATAGAATAGCGCTCCGTACTTGAATTTCTCAGCATCATTTATAGAACCTAGTTCTGTATGGATAATTTGATACATATTAGGCACAACCGCCAAAAAGAGAAAGTAGGCAAATATTTAATTTTTAACAAATACTGAGCCTTTCATAAAATACGTACAGCACCAGCTGTGCCGGTAAAAACCCACTCAAATCCATCTGCATTTCCAGTTCACGATATATCCATTTATGTGCTGCCATTTGCATGTTTCAGTGGTGAAATTACACAAACCGTGCAACATGTAGATGTTATAAATGTGAACGCTCTATAGAGGGGCAGAAGTGTGTCACAGGGGAGGTGGACTTGCAGTCAAAGAGGAGACCACATCTCTACCATCAAGCACTCCGTTAAGCCCCAAATCTCAAAGCAGAAGTTATTCAAGGGACTCGCACGATTCCGAGTAGGTGTAAATGCCAGAGGGTAAGTGTGCCATGGTGTACATGTATTGCTAGAAAGACCAAAGAGGACACGCTTCTCTTCATAAACTTCTGTGTTTTGCAGAGTATAAATGTAAGCATGGCCAGTCTAACCATTAGGCAAGACGAGGGAATTGCCCAGGATGGCAGCCTCTATGGTAACAGCAAAGGCAGGTGCAGATAAAGTCAAATGAAGTTATGAGATGATGACTCCTGTCTGCAAGGTTGGACGGGGGAATTGGGTGCACATTTTTCTAGACTGTTCTTGCCTCCATGAACTCTGGAGTCATGTTTTGGTTTGGAGGGATTGAATGGATCTATGATTTGTTATTACTGATGATTGCAGCCTATTTGGAAAAGAGGGAAGGGGGGAGCTGGGTAGGTTGTGAGTAACAATTTTATTTTATTCTGCAAAACCTTGCAGTTCCATCAAGGATTACAAGAAAGGTGACTGGACAAGCCAGGACATAAAGTTAGGATTTATTTTATTTATTTTTGTTACATTTGTACCCCGCGCTTTCCCACTCATGGCAGGCTCAATGCGGCTTACATATACAGGTACTTATTTGTACCTGGGGCAATGGAGGGTTAAGTGACTTGCCCAGAGTCACAAGGAGCTGCCTGTGCCTGAAGTGGGAATCGAACTCAACTCCTCAGTTCCCCAGGACCAGAGTCCACCACCCTAACCACTAGGCCACTCCTCCACGCCATAGAAACACAATCAACTAAAAAATAAAATACCCACACATTTTTGAAACAGGTAAGTCTTTAAGATGACGCCTAAAATCTAAATACCTCTGTGCCTAAAATATCAAAAACAAACCTCTTTACCACACCGGGCTGCCTGAAAAGAAAATATCTCATTCTTCTCTTGCCCGTTATGGAGGGAAAAGAAAACAAGTTAATCATTCCAGAAGGCCTTGCTGAACTGGATAGTATAAAACAATTAGCAAATAGTGTGGTGCCATCCCACAGGAAACTTTATACATCAGACGAAAATTTAAAAAGGATTCTGGTAGATGGTGGCAACCAGTGAACCTTAGCATAATAGCAGGAGAGTCGATCTGATCGTTTCAAGGGGAAACAACAACAGGGGGGCAGACTCAAGAAAAATGTCAGGAAGTATTTTTTCACGGAGAGAGTAGTGGATGCTTGGCATGCCCTCCCGCGGGAGGTGGTAGAGATAAAAATGGTAACGGAATTCAAACATGCGTGGGATAAACAAAGGAATCCTGTTCAGAAGGAATGGATCCTAAGGAGCTTAGCCGAGATTGGGTGGCAGAGCCGGTGGCGGTGCTGGGCAGACTTATACGGTCTGTGCCAGAGCCGGTGGCGGGAGGCGGGGATGGTGGTTGGGAGGCGGGGATAGTGCTGGGCAGACTTATATGGTCTGTGCCAGAACCGGTGGTGAGAGGCGGGGATAGTGCTGGGCAGACTTATATGGTCTGTGCCAGAACCGGTGGTGAGAGGCGGGGATAGTGCTGGGCAGACTTATACGGTCTGTGCCAGAGCTGGTGGTGGGAGGCGGGGTTGATGGTTGGGAGGCGGGGATAGTGCTGGGCAGACTTATACGGTCTGTGCCAGAGCCGGTGGTGGGAGGCGGGACTGGTGGTTTGGAGGCGGGGATAGTGCTGGGCAGACTTATACGGTCTGTGCCCTGAAAAGGACAGGTACAAATCAAGGTAAGGTATACACAAAAAGTAGCACATATGAGTTTATCTTGTTGGGCAGACTGGATGGACCGTGCAGGTCTTTTTCTGCCGTCATCTACTATGTTACTCTGTTCTGAGGTGTCTGCAATCTGAGGACAGCCCAGATAAATAACTTTACAATAATCCAAACAACTTAGTAACAATGTTTGAACAAGCGACCGAAAACGATGTTCCCTAAAATACATTCTAATGCAACATAGCTTATGTATAACTAAGAAAGCCCATTGAACTACTCTATTCACTTGAAACGCCATAGAGGCTCTTGAATCCAGAAAAAGACTCCCAAGATGCTCACCTATGAAGAAAAAAAGAAACTTTGTGGTGTATCATAATATTATTAACCAACTTATTCGAAAAGGCATACCACAACGATCCATCCTAAATACCAGACAACAAAACCCATACCAGAACGGGACAAAACCGAACTCGCGACACTGGATTGCTGAACTGTACTTTGGCAGTAATGAACTTTATCGTTACACCTCTCTACTTCTCATTCCAAGAATGAACTCTCTACAGTTGACTGCTTAACTTTCCCTGTCACTCATGAACTCTTTAAAAATACCACTCTATTTCTCATGCCAGAATTTGAACTCGCTACACTTGATTGCTTAATCTACTCTGACTTAACAACCATATTGTATTTCTCAATCCAGAAATGGCAATCGCCATTACGGCATTATGTAAGCCACATTGAGCCTGCAAATAGGTGGGAAAACGTGGGATACAAATGCAACAAATAATAATAATACTGGATTCAACAAGCCCCCCAGAGCCAGTGACTAAAACAATTTTGCGTTAGAAAGGCAAAAAGCCTTCATTTACACCAGCTCTAGGGCATCTTTTCCATCACGTATTTTAATATTGCTTTTATAAAAGAGGCAGGATTTTGGCATGTTAAAGTGCTTTAACAAGGTGCTCCATTTCAAAATTACCCTCAAAGTGGACAAGTTGAATATTTCCCCCATAACAAAACAGACTTACCTCCTTTTTCAAGCACCGACGCATTTCTCGATCTGCCTCATTGCACTGGCCAAAATACTTCATGAAGCGATTCTGGTACAAGAACAGACGAGGACACGTGATCACACGGACATGACAGAGTTCATATTTTCCACCTCTCTTTTATTCTTCATTTCACAGGAACAGCCTTCCGTTTCACTTTGTCTCAAACCATGATGCACATTCTGCTTTTCCCTTCCTTCAAAAGGAGCCTTTAAGAGTGATTTTACCACAGAAGCTACTTTATTTTCTACAGGAAAATTAGCTTTATAAAAACCACCATGTCTAATTTGTTCCCTCATGTAAATGTGACACCCATCCCCTAAAAAAACAACTTTTGAAGTATTCTTCCAATTTAATTCCGATTTCTGCCACAGATAGAATGCCCCTTGCCCAATCTCTTCATGTGCCAATCCCCTCCACCAGTAATTAGGTCAGTTGAATTTCAGGTTGATTAGAACACATTGTGATGTCATCAAGTGTTTTTAAAGCTTCCATGCCATTGATTGACACTAGAGAATGACACGGGGACGGGGAACCGCAGTAACCTCGGGGATGGGGACAAACTTTGTCCCAGTGTCATTTTCTACTCTGAAGCTTGTTAATGAACTGGACTGTTATGTTTAAGTGATGCCTACAAAGATATTTTGGAAAACCAAGCAAACATACTGGCCACAACTTGCCAAATTTGCATGGGGGATCCTGTACATCCTACCAGCACGTCTTCTAAGAAGACAACTTCTATTCCAGGAAGGACTGTGGAAGACAGGAGAGCTAGATTGAATCCTGAGATTGTTGTTGATTTCTTATTTATCCACAGATTTTTTTTAAAAACACACAACAGTGCTTTACAGGGCATATTTTTCCCCTCTAGGGCATATAGTATGGGTTGTATTTTATACCCCTGGACATTTTAACAGTGTGAATTAGGATTCCTTGGTGTAGTAGAAATCACCTATTGTTGGGGTTGGAAGGGTAGAGGGTGGTGGTGGGAAGGAGGGTTATTATAGCTGCTCATTGTTATTATGGTTCTCTATTTGTAATTTATACACAACAGTTGCACAGCATATTGTTCCTTTTTATACTTTAATAAAAAGATGTAAATATAAAGTCATAAGTGTTCAAGGCTTATGCAGATGAGGACATAACCTGTGGGGATGGAGAAAACTTTGTCCCCGTGTCATTCTCTAATGGACACTATGCACTTTGAAAGGCATCTTGCTATTGGTAAGCAGTCATAACCATATGCAAATGTTTGTACCAAAGAGGAAACTAGGCATCATGAAGCATTTCTGTGTTATCCAATACAGTTTTAAAGATGCACATTTAAATAGGAATCTGATTTATGAAAAAGGCAATCCTCGGGCATAGTGACTCGAACTCTAGAATGCTGCTGCTGATCTATGTAATTGAGGATCGTATACTATATTGAAGTCTCTCCCCCCCCCCCCCCCCACAAGACAATATTGCCCCCCGGAAAGGGGGCCAATAGAGCAATCAGCCTACTGAAAAATTGTTTATCAAATACATTGGGGGCATAGACACTACATAAGACGAAACGTTTCCCCTCCAGCAGTACCTCAGCCAAGACATATTGTCCATCCTGATCTCGTTTTAATCGACTTAATTTGTACATCTAGGCCTCGACGAAAAAGGATCATTACACCCGCTTTCCTTCGTATAGCTGGAGCCTCTATTACTCGTCCAACCCACCTCTGCTGGAATTTAGCATGCTCTGCAGTAGTGACGCTTCAGAGCTTGCAGCACTTTTGTACGTTTAAATCGGCGAGGATACTCCCCCTAAAGTCCAGGATATAAATTTAAGTGGACTCAAGTCTCCAAGGGTTATAGCAATTGATAGAAACTGCAAATCTAATTTGGAATAACTAGAAAGAGGTGCCCCCCCCCCCCCCACCCACCCACCCAGACCCTTGGGCCTCTCCATCATCTTTAGATATCTCAGGCTGCTAGCGAAAGCCCTCCATCGACTTGCAGTAAAAAAAAATAAAAAAAAAATAAAAAAAGAGGGGGGGAACCCTTCCCCCCCAACCTATCATAGAATCTCGTCACTGATAGCCCCAACTAGAGCTGCCCCCTGTTTATAATGAAAATGTCAAACCCTGTTGTAAATTATTAGCCTCTCAGAACTCCTATATCATTGAGTGGTAGCATCCTTAATTTCTATAGCCACCGCAGTCCATATCCGTATTGGCTATCAGTGACGAGATTCTATGATAGAATGGTGCAGGTTGGGGGGGGGGGGGGGGAAGGTTTATATATATATATATATATATATATATATATATATATATATATATATATATATATATATAACATTTTCCATCAACTAGCTGTGTGTAGCTCTGCATATTTATTAGAATAAAGTTTTACCTTAGAGAGCACCTGCCACACCTTCTAAGTGTTAGAAGGTGTGGCAGGTGCTCTCTAAGGTAAAACTTAGTTCTTGAAAGTGTTTTTGAAATTTTAATATTTTTAATGGTTTTCAAAGGCTGCACCGTGATAAACTAATGTACTATTGTAGTTCAACACTTTCAGCAGCTCTGCTTAACTACAATTCAACAATTGAATGGATATGAGGTCACTTAGCCGTTACTTTCCCAATGGGGCTCTCCGTTTCACTCTTCACTAAACTTCTCAGGTCTTTTTCCTCCATTAATTAAAAATTACAAAAACATTTTTTTTTTAATTATGATTCACAGTGAATTGGTAGTTGAATCAATCTTATCCTTCAGCTTTGAATGTTGGTGATACAAATCAGTTTGCTGAAGTAGTGTCTATAAGAGACAAAGCCTAATTTCGGGCGCCGTTTACTGGATTCTAGCCCCTTATGCCCATCTTGTGATTGCCTATTACTTGGCGAGTACAGTTCAAGTTGTTGGTTCTAGTTTAAAGAGCTCCGAGTAACAATGTCCCATTAAGCACTGCTTCTTGTTTCAAAATATAAGATCAACCACCTCATTCTTTGAGACCTCAGGGTAAATGTCTACTGGATGTCCATTCATTCCATCAAGTCTGTTTAGAAGACAAGAGATCTTGGACATCCTGTAGAATACTCTTCCTTCAGAGCTGGGGAAGGCGACTCCGCTGCTCTCTTTCAGCAAGCTTTCCCAGAAGTTGAGATGGTGTAAACTTTCTCAAAAAGTGATTATAGACTAGCTTGTTTAAGCAAGTCTTTTGCAGAATTTAAAAGATGTTTAAATGTGGGTTTTTTTTTTTTAATTTAATTTGGGTTTTAGTATATATGTTGGATTGTAACCCGCTTAGATTTTATAGCTAATGCAGGATAGAAATCTGCTAAACAAGCTTTTTCATCTCGTTTCACTTACATCTCACCAAATCTACCATATTTGTTTGTGACAGATAACGAACATACAATCACCACAGACACAAGCGGACAATATTATCACTCACAGTTGTGCGTGTACCTTACCTTTTTAATTATGGTGATAGAAACAGTATCATGTAAGTTTCTCAGTTACATATAATAGCCTTACAACCTGTTTCAGGATTTGTTCCACACCTACCATCTCATCTTACCTCTTGATGGCACTGCTTGAGCAGGACAATAAGGACATTACACTCCTCAGTGTGCAGGTGAGGTGAGAGGTCTGGATGCATCTCCAGGTCCAAGGGACAAAAGAAAGGAGAAAATCCTTCCACCTGCCAAGACAAGAGGTATAATATCAGATGAGTGTTTCATCCTCTACAGGTCTGAAAATAAATAAAAGCATTACCACATGGAGCATTTTGTGGTCTCTCAAATGGGTAAGGTGTATTGAGTGTCAGGACATAAAACATACCCTGAGGCATTCACCAAGAGCAAGGGCCGCTTGGAGAGAAACATTTTTATGCTACAGGATCCTCATACTTCTACTAACAGGTCTCAAAAGACCGATGTGGTTCATAAGGTCTTTTTCTGCCGTCACCTACTATGTTACTATGTATAAGAAGCAGCCCCCACCACTGACACAACTAGGATTGAATGAGCTCAAAGCAGAGAAATTAAGATAAGCCCTATAAAACTGTTACCCCAACTTGGGGGGGGGGGGGGTCCCCTCAGGAACTCCCATCGGGGGAAGGGGTGGACATCAGGGGTACAAGTGTGTATGCAGCAGCAGCAGCCCTGTGTGAGGCGTGGTGTGTGTATGTAGGGAGTGTCAGTTGTAGGTGGGGTATCTGGAGTCAAAAAGCAACAAGGCAGGCAGTCCACCAAATCCAACGTGGAAGATAAAACCAAGAGGCGGACCTTGTAAGAAACATTTATTATCTAAAGGCTCACAGGCATCCAAACATCTGTGCCCCACAGGCCATGTTTCGCCAGAGATACTGGTTGCGTCGGGGGCAGAATTACCAGCTCATGTAAAACTACAGACATCACCTTGGCAAACGCACCCAGGAACAGGAGCACTGCTTGCTTTATTTCATCTGTTGGACCAGCCAAGGTGACAGCTGCAGTTTCATCAGGATCTTGTGAGGGCTCAAGAGCACACAGATTAAAAAACAAAAAAAAATCACAGCAGGGCCTCCAAGCCTGAAACAAATCGAGAGTCTTATTCATAAAAACCCAACACGTGTTTTGGAGTAACAATGCCTGCCTCAGGGGTCCAAACACTCAAATACTCTCTAAGGCAAACACAAAAAGGAAGGTGAACTCCTTTAAATAGCGCTACAAAAAGACTCAAACAGATGGTGAAAAACACTATAGCCTATCTATAAAGTCAAGACTTCTCCCACACAGTACGACAGATCCAATGTAAGTACTACCAGCACAATTGAGACCACTACAGTGATTGTTGTTGGCATTAAAAAAAAGACATACAATGCCATACTTTGTATTGTTTGAATATTTTTACTGCTGTAATTGTCTATAGCTTATGTTTGAGTTATTCTTGCTGTACACGGCCTTGAGTAAATGCCTTCAAAAAGGCGGTGAATAAATCCTAATAAATAAATAAATGGGCTATAAGCCCCTAATGCAGTCCATTGGTTTTCTTTTTTCTTGTCACAACTTTTACTGTGCCAAAAATGAAAACTTCTCTCTTTCTGGTAGATAATAAAAAGGAGCTCATTGTGAACACCATCCACCCTAAAAGGTTGTTTTGTGGCTGTAGATGCAGAATTGTGATATTGTGGCTGTAGATGCAGAATTGTGATATTGTATAAGTACGGTATGTGTTTGTGTTCCTAGTCACGCATCCAAAGGTTATGTAACCCTTTCAAGAAAGCCAGTTAATCATTTAACTTATTAGTGGAACACAACAAGAGGCATGGTATGGTCACATTTTCAATATAGTAATACTAGAGCTCAGCTAAGGAACAGGTTATTTTGAGTTAATCTTCAATGGACCAAACTTGCTTTCCTCGTGCCATCACCAGACAGTTGGATAGGCGGTGCCTTAAAAGATGAAGGGTAAAGAATGTTTTAAAGGCATGTGTAGGCCACATTATCCCAAGTAAACGTGGGTCAATGTGGCTTACTTTTGAAAATAGAGAGACAGAATAATAGAATTCCGTAACATCATAGGAGCAAGTAAATGGATGTGTCTGAAACACTTAAAGTTAAGATTAGCATATATATCCAACTGGGCATTTTAAAGTCTCTCCTTTAACGATGCCGCGTGTTCAGAAATCATAGCCATAAGTATAAACAGTTATTCAAACATTGTCACATGCAAACAGGAATCCATACAGACGTTGCAAAAGTGAACAACTTCTACAGAGTACATCCAAAACTTCAATTTTTATGTCTTCCAAAATTCTAGTCAGCAGATGTACAGATGAGTAGGACTCAAAGCAGTCCAAAACAACACAGTTTATACCTAATTGTTCAACCAGCCTTAGGTTTTGCATTTAGGTTTAAAAAGCAATACTAAGTGCATTTAAGGTCTGGATAAATGAATTAAGACCATCAAAGTTTAAAGCAAATGGCCAAAATATGTAATACTTGGTAGCAATAATGAAAGAGTGATGGAATATTCAAATAGCAGGCAGCTAACAGTACGCTGTTTGCTATTTGAATTTTGGTGGTGTATTGCTGGCCTGCACAAACATTTTCTTGCCACAACTACCAAGCTGTGGATGGATATTATTGTATGAATGGGTTAACCTAACAACTATCAGAGGCAGACACGGTCTTATAATTTACATTATAATTGTGTTCAGATTTGGGTAGTAACTGAGTAAATGTTATTAAATCATAGCAGGAAGCTTGAAGTCGACTCAACTTTCATTGAATATCAACCAGTTAATAGTTTTAAGGCAAGATTTTCTTTGCTGAACTCCATGCCGACTCATTTTCCCTTCCACCAGATTTGCTCCTCCTCGGTTGACTTTAAGAAGATAAGAAATTATTTTATTCTGTTATGACAGAAAAGACATCCCATCAAGCTATGCATCACCATTTGCAAAATATAAATATGTCATTCAGCTCCAACTTTCTACTGCTGCTTTCCCTTAGCCATCATTATTCCCAGGCCTCGTCTATATACTAACACACTGCTGAGAGACAAAGATTTAAAAAAAAAAAAAAAAAAAAAAAAACACACACCACTTACATCCAAACAGACTAAGATATATACACACACAACAGAAAAATACGGGCACATTTAGACTGGACAGAATTTCTGCACGAAGGTACCTCTTCTCTCATTATTCAATGCCTCTCTTTTGAATAGTAGTAATAGAAAAAAAATCAAGTGCGTTTTTATAGTATACCACTGCATTCCACAAAACAAAAAGGAGCAAGTTCTCACACACTATCTTTCTCTTTTGACTACACATAGTCAGCTCTGTGGGTGCTCAAGCATCCTCAATATTGACCAAATTCCTTGACCATGTCTAGGGAGAGGTAATTTCCATTGGATTTAGCACCCCTGATTATTTTGAAAAAAGTTGCCTCCTATAAATCTACACACAGGAAAAAAAAATTAAATGCTCACAGGTTTCAACCTAATTAAACTTTAAAAAAAAAAAAAACCCTTTGTACTTAAAAATAAAAACTCTGAATATTGTCTGTTTTGGTAGCCCTTAACTAAGTGAAAAAGTCTCAACACCAGTACAACGCTTGCTAGGGTGCCCCAAATGTCATGAAGACTACAATTTAAGCCAAATTACTACTCTAACCTATGAAAGATTATTCCGTTGTGATAGTTCCTCTTTGTACATCTGTATGCTGCACAACGGAGTGTTTATAATATAACAATGAGCAAGCAACATGGATAGAGCAGCTAATAGCCTCCTTCTTACTTTGTTTTGGTGTACCAATATGGCAGCAGCCGGGGGGGGGGGTGGGGGGGATCGGGATCTTCTGTTCCTTCTCCAACCTCCTTGGTGACTTTCCGCCGAATCAACCCCTCGTAGGAAAAGAGCAGCGCGTCAGAGTGGGCAGGCGCAGGTCTGGTCCAGGACCGAGCTGTAGGTCAGCCCTGAGGCACACCGCATACCGAAAACATAAATGTCAGTCAAAAAAAAACAGCGATCCATTTTAAGCTCGTGCTCAAGGGTCCGGGGATCCATCTTTTAACCGTTATTAATTGCACGCAGTTATGGAATGCTTACCTACAGACCTGAAAGCAATCAATGAAAACACTACTACTACTATTTAACATTTCTAGAGCGCTACAAAGTGTACGCAGCGCTGTACAAACACAGAAGAAAGACAGTCCCCTGCTCAAAGAGCTTACAATCTAATAGACAAAAAGTAAACCATTTAAATTTAAAATATTTAAGCAGTCAAGCACAAGAGAACAGTCACAGAAGGACTGAAGATGTTGAAGGGTGGTCAGTGTGATTAGGTGTAACTCTGGTTGGAGTAGTGGGAGAAGGTGATAGAAGAATAGAAATGGGTGAGGTAAAAGTAATGAGAGGGAGGTTATATAAGACATGTCACTCTAGGGGTGGGTAGAGGGGTAGGGTGGGCCAGGCTAAGTCTAAAGCAGGAGAAGGTGTTCTCTGCATCCTGTGAGATGGAAAATGCTCTCTGAAGCTGGCTGCTATAAGTTGTTAGTTTTCTCTGCCTGAAGAGATCCAAACCACACCCACGAAGTTCAAACTGTCTGTGGGGAGGTTGAGGGGAGGAAATGGCAATGCTTGATGAAAGAGAGAGCTCATTTTGATTGGAGATATACTATAGGATGTAACACTATGGCAAAAGGCGGGTATAAATGTACTGAAATAAATAAAATAAATTCTGAGGCCAGGCTAAGTCTAAAGCCAGAAGAAGGTATTCTCTGCAGCCTGTGAGATACACTATCTTTCGAAAATCTCTGAAGACATTCTTCTTCAACAAGGCCTACAATGAGAACCTACAGCCTCACTAAGAGGCATATTTTCAAAGCACTTAGCCTTCCAAAGTTCCATAGAACCTATGGAACTTTGGAAGGCTAGTGCTTTGAAATATGCCTCTAAGTCACCTCACCAATCCACTCAATTATGAACGCCCACCTTCTATAACTACCCTAACCACTCTCTCCCTTCTTCCCTTCCCTTCCTAATCCTGGAGGTACAGCGAAGGGCGACGAAAATGATAGTGGGGATGGGACAACTTTCCTATGAAGAGAGGCTGAGAAGGCTAGGGCTTTTCAGCTTGGAGAAGAGACGGCTGAGGGGAGATATGATAGAAGTGTATAAAATAATGAGTGGAATGGATCGGGTGGATGTGAAGCGACTGTTCACGCTATCCAAAAATACTAGGACTAGAGGGCATGAGTTGAAGCTACAGTGTGGTAAATTTAAAACGAATCGGAGAACATTTTTCTTCACCCAACGTGTAATTAGACTCTGGAATTTGTTGCCGGAGAACGTGGTACGGGCGGTTAGCTTGACGGAGTTTAAAAAGGGGTTAGATAGATTCCTAAAGGACAAGTCCATAGACCGCTATTAAATGGACTTGGAAAAATTCCGCATTTTTAGGTATAACTTGTCTGGAATGTTTTATACGTTTGGGGGAGCGTGCCAGGTGCCCTTGACCTGGATTGGGCCACTGTCGGTGACAGGATGCTGGGCTAGATGGACCTTTGGTCTTTCCCAGTATGGCACTACTTATGTACTAATCGCTACACATTACTACTGTATCTGATATCCTGCAATGACAATGTTAACAAATGTATGTAAGCCACATTGAGCCTGCAATAGGTGGGAGAATGTGGGATACAAATGCAATAAATAACAATAATAATTACACCCGAGAAAGGGACTCACTGCCGTTGGCATAACTCCTGCAAATGCCAAAAACCACGTTAAAATAAAGCTACGATATCTCTTCCACCCGCCTCACCCCGTCCCTGAATGAAATAAACTGTCAAGCCAATACCGTACCTGAACCTACAGGAGAATTTACAACCAACTTGCTGACCCAGCAGCAACCACATCCCTTAAAAGCTCCGACAAGCTCCACTCCATTCGTAACGGAAACCGGAAAAAGTAAGAAAGGGACCTCTCCGCCATTGGCAGGCTGTCAGGAGCAAGACGGGAGACGCCACGAGCCTATCTAAGTCCATTATCTGGGCTGTAACCAGTGTGGGCAGAACTTGTCGCCATAGCAATGACATTATTGGGTGTACCAAGATGGCAGCGGCAGCTTTGGGGAGAATTAACATGGTGGAGACTGGCTTCAGCTTTTTATGTCATGGCCGTCTGCTGTCATGAAACCTCCTTCAAAACTTTGCCAATGAGGGAGCGAAAAGATCACCCGCGCGCGCAGCAGCGTGAGCTGTGCATTTCCCCAAGGAAATCTCCCTCCTCGTTGTGTCACTACGTGTCCTCAGCTGTTCGTTGCCACGAAAGAGGTGTTACCTGTTTGTGTCATTAAATCTCCTTGGTTTAGTTCTCTTTATGAGTATAAAATGTTAAAGTCTTTTCGGTGTATATATTTTGTACTTTGTTTCTGTATAAAAAAATAATGTAACCCTAAAACCTCCTTGATTGGATTGTTTTTGTCCTCACCCTGGAGACGGTCGCAGTTGTGACGACACGGAGGCGCCGGACTGTGATTGGTGGCTTTGAAGCGCCTGCTCTGGCGCGTTTTGGAATCAATCAGGAGGTTAGATGGAAATCTCGTTGGTGTGAATTGCTGGTGGGGTCCTGAGCTTGGATTTCTGGCTCTGTTTTTCTCTTTGTTGCCGCTGGGTTGTCTGCTTTTGTAGCAGTGAGGTAAAAAGAGGCCTTCGAGTGACAGTGAGAGTTCCCCGTTCCCTTTCCTCGCCTCCTCTAATGGACATTAGTTCTGTGCTGGGCTTTATTCGAGGGGAGTATATTGGGGTCTGTAGGTTTTCGCTTTCCGAGTGTCAAAGGCTTTTTTAATATGGGTTGCGAGCTGAACTGGTAGTGTGCGAGGGAGGGCCCCGTTTTGTATCTGGACAGTTGATCAGTTCTTGGTATTATTTCTTTATTGATTGCATTTGTATCACACATTTCCCCACCTCTTTGCATGCTCAATGTGGCTTACAATACATCATGAATGGTGGAAATACAAAAGAAAAATATACATTTAGTATTACAGAAGGAACTTGGGTAACATGATATTGATAAAACATGATAGTAGTTTTTGATAGCAGATTTTGTAAGACAGTTCTGAGTATAGGTGGAAGAGTTGTGTATGTTCACATTGGTTGATCTTTGTGGTATGCCTTGTTAAAGAGATGGGTCTTCAGCAATTTGCGGAAGTTCATTAATTCGTCAATCGTTTTTAAGTTACGCAATAATGCATTCCATAACTTGTGTGCTCAAGTAGGTAAAGTTTGTTGCATGCATTAGTTTGTATTTTAAGCCTTTGCAGTTAGGGAAGTGCAGGTTAAGGAATGTGCGGGATGATCTTTTGGCATTCCTGGGTGGTAGGTCTATCAGGTCTGACATAGTAACATAGTAGATGACGGCAGAAAAAGACCTGCACGGTCCATCCAGTCTGCCCAACAAGATGAACTCATGTGTATACCTCACCTTGATTTGTACCATTCTTTTAAGGCACAGACCGTATAAGTCTGCCCAACACTATCCCCTCCTCCAACTACCGCTCTGGCACAGACTGTATAAGTGCTGCCCAGCACTATTCCCCCCGCCTCCCAACCACCAGGTCCGCCTCCCACCACTGATCTGGCACACACCGTATAAGTCTGCCCAAAACCCTCTTCCCCCCACCGGCTCCGCCACCCATTTCGCTAAGCTTCCGAGGATCCATTCCTTCTGCACAGGATTCCTTTATGTATATCCCACGCAGGTTTAAATTTTGTTACCGTTTTCATCACCACCGTCCCGTGGGAGGCATTCCAAGCATCCACCACTCTGTCAAAAAAAAATACTTCCTGACATCCTTTTTGAATCTGCCCCCCTTCATTCTCATTTCATGTCCTCTCCTCGTTCTAACCACCTTCCCATCTCCGGAAAAGATTTGTTTGTGGATAAATACCTTTCAAATATTTGAACGTCTGTATCATATCACCCCTGTTCCTCCTTGTCCTCCAGGGTATACATGTTCAGGTCAGCAAGTCTCTCCTCATACGTCTTGGAACGCAAATCCCATACCATTCTTGTAGCTTTTCTTTGCACCGCTTCATTTTTTTACATCCTTAGCAAGGTGCGGGCCTCCAAAACTGAACACAATACTCCAGGTGGGGCCTCACCAACGACTTGTATAGGGGCATCAACACTTCCTTTCTTCTGCTGGTCACACCTCTCTCTATACAGTCTAGCAACCTTCTCGCTACAGCCACCGCCTTGTCACACTGTTTCGTCGTCCTTCAGATCCTCGGATACTACTCACCCCAAGATCCCTCTCCCCCTCAGTACATATCAGACCCTCACCGGCCTAACACATACGCTCTCATGGGTTTCTACTCCCTAGGTGCATCACTTTGCATTTCTTTGCATTGAATTTAGTTGCCAAAACCTTAGACCATTCTTCTAGCTTCCGCAGATCTTTTTCATGTTTCCACTCCCTCCCGGGTGTCCACTCTGTTATAATCTTAGTATCATCCCCAAATAGGCAAACTTTACCTTCTAACCCTTCGGCAATGTCACTCACTCCACTACTCACCTTTCCCTCCTCCGAGCGAACTCATTTATCACCACCCTCTGTCGTCTGTCCGTCAACCACATGTAGGCTGGTGCTTCTCCGTGAATGATTTTGTGACTAGGGAGCATATTTGAACGTGATGCGTTCTTTAAATGGGAGCCAATGTAGTTTTTCTCTCGTAAAGGTTTGGCACTTTCATATTTTGTTTTACCGGAGAGGCGTTACAGACTCCGGTCTAAACAAATACAAAGTGATGTTGTGGTAAGATAAGTTCATGTGGCAGAGCCACACTAAGGAATCGTACAGTGGAAGAGTTGTGTTATGTCCGTTACGTTCCTTATTTTTGTTGTTTTGCAAAGATCAGGCATTTATGTATGATCGTAGGGCATTCCTTTTTAAACAGGTTAGTTTTAGTGTTTTCTGGACGTTTAGGTGGTATTTCGTTTGTTTTCAAGGCTTTTGGTAATAAGTTCCACAGTTGTGTGCTTATGTAGGAAAAACTGGTCACGTAAGTTGATTTGTATTTGAGTCCTTTGCAGCTTGGGTAGTGCAGATTTAGATATGTTCTTGTTGATTCGGGTGTGTTTTCTAGTTGGTAGGTCAATCGAGTCTGTCATGTATCCCGGAGCTTCACCGTAGATAATTTTGTGAACCATAGGTCAGATTTGAAAGCAATGCGTTGTTTGATTGGGAGCCAGTGTAGTTTTTCACGAAGGGGTTTTGCACTTTCAAATCGCATTTTTCCGAAGAATAAGCCTAGCTGCCGTGTTTGAGCAGTCTGGAGTTTCTTTAAGGTCTGTTCTTTGCAATCCACCGCATAAATTCTGCAGTAGTCTACATGGCTTAGTACCATTGATTGTATCAGTTTGCGAAATGTTCCCTCGGAAGAATTGTTTCAGGCGTTTGAGTTTCCAAATTGAGTGGAACATTTTTCTTTGTTGTGGATGGTCACTTGGCTCTCTAGTGTAAGTTGCGGTCCATTGTACGCCAAGGATTTTCAGGCTGTCTGAGATAGGGAGGGTGTAATCTGGGGTGTTGATAATAGTGGGTTATCCGCGCTGTGTGGGGGATTGAGAGGATGAGACAGTGTGTGTTTTTTTTTTTTTTTTTTTACGTTTTTTTTTTCAATTTATAAATTTTTATGTGAAAATTGCAAATATCAACATGGGAATACTGCATTCTCCAACATTTCCATCTTATATTTACCTGTAAACAGCCAAACTGTCCATCATCCTTTTTCCCCCTATTATTCCCCACTTACTCCCCTCTCTCTCTCCCTCCCATCCCCTCCCCCCAACTCTCCCCCCCTTCCCGTTTTCATCCTCCCTCTTCTTCTGTGTGTTTTTTCTTTGTTTACTTTTAGTTTAAATGCATCTGCCCAAGAGTCGCATGATGTTCAAGCTGATCTTGATTTCGTTGGTGATTTCTGTTAGTTTAGATTTGTAAGGAATGAATATTGTGAGCGTCTGCATAGATGAAAGGGTTAGGCCTTGGTCGGATAGAGGAGCTTGGCTAGTGGGGTCATCATTATTATATATTGTGTTATTTGTAGTTGTGCGTTTTCCAAGGCACTGTCTTCAAAAGAAGTACAGTGTGATTATTTGAATTGGAGGAGGGGTCTCTTCTTCTGCAAAAAATGACTTCATATTGAGTTATTCCTTAAAGTGGTTCCGTTAATATGAGTAGTGAGTCCTGTCTATTTATTATATTATATGCTAACACTTTGAGAGATTTTACTGAACTATAAAATTGAGGTCAGTGATCTATAAAGGTATCACTGGCCTGCTAGTGAGGTCAATCTGGATATGATTGTTTTGGGGGTTTGTTTGTGGGTTGTTGTTTTGTTTGGTTTGTTTGTTTATTGATAGGCCCAGATCAGCAATTTCAATGTTAGGTATTTTCGTTTCTTGGTTCACATCTCTTATAGGTTCGTTATGAGGATGATGCTCTTGCTGAATTTATAAAAAGGACAGTTATGAAATTCCATTGCACAAGATGCTGGTTGTTCTAAGGGCTTGGGACGTCCTGACTGACGGAGAGCTGCAGAACGTAAACCTGCGGCAGGCCAAGGAGAACATTGCCATGGATTGGTGCACCTCTGTGAGGTAAAAGGAGATGTGATCTATCTATATAGACCACTGATTTGAGTAGTTAAAGCCACACCTGTTTCTTGGCTCTGCTATTACACAGCAAAGTATTATGTAAGATCATTGTATGCTTTTGCTGTGCCAGTGGTCACAGCAGAACCTGGAACTCAACTTGCTGTGAGTACATTGTCAGAATATATAGTTAAGTTTGGATCACTAGAATTGTTTTGCTACCTTTTATGAAGCATCTGTAACCATCTGGTTTTTTTTCAAACTTCATTCAGAGGTCTGGTTTACTATAATAATTGGTGCTATAAATGATCGTAAGAATATAAGAACTGCCATACTGTGTCAGACCAAAGGTTCACCAAGCCCAATATCCTGTTTCCAACAGTGGCTAAACCAGTTCCCCTAAGTCTAAATTAATAGAAAATGTTTCTCCAGGATCTTGTCCAAACCATTTTAAAAACAATTATGCTAACTGTTTTTGTCTGACAGTTATTCCAGGGCTTAACTATGCATTGAGTGAAAAAAAAATATTATCTGCTATTTGTTTTTTAAGTGTGCTGTTTAGTAACACAAATCCACATTCTGTCATATCTCCCCTCACCATCTCTTCCAAGCTGAAGGGCCCAGACCTCTGTAACCTTTCCTCATATGAAAGTTCTGTCCTCTGCCATTTTGGTTGCTCTTTTCTGTACCATTTTTTAGATGCGGTGACAGAATTGTACACAGTATTCAGGTGTGGGCATAACAATGGAGCAATACAGGAGCGTTATGTGATATTCTTTGTTTTATTCTCTCTTTTTCCTAATAATTCCAACATTCTGTTTACTTTTTGGCTACTGCCGCACTGAAGCTTTTCAATGCGTCGTCCACAATTTCCACACATTCTTTTCCTGGGGCGGTGACTTCTAAATGTGGAACCTAGAATCATGTAGCTATTATTAGGGTTATGCTTCCGATGAGAATCAATTTGCACTTGTCCATGCTAAATTTCATCTGCTATTTAGATGCTCAGTCTTACAAGGTCCTCCTGCATTTAGTTTAGTTTATTAAGACTTTCTAAACCACCTTTCGAGCCATACTGCAAATCGGTGCACGGCTTAAAAAATAAATGCAATTAGTACAAAGTTAATAAACATTGGATTTATCTGCAGCAAACAGTATCTGTGTTCCAAACATCCTTGCCATCCCAAACAAGTCACATCTACAGAACGATGAGGACTCCAAAATGTAATGAGATACCCAACTTTTTTTTTTTTAACAAGTAACAAATCAGGTTTTTAGCACACTTAGACTAGTTTTCCCTTGTATACCCTCCTCTGTGGACTAAGCTGCCAAATCATCCTAGACTTGAACCATGATAACAAGTTTGACAGGTTGTCTTCAACGTAAACTATAAGAGGACATAACTAAAAGGTTACCTTGGAAGAGCGAAGGGCACCTGAAGGAATAAGCTGATCGGCCAGATACCTAGAAGTTTGTGTATAACGCCCAGTGAGCGTCTTGATCAAACAACTTTTGAATAATTTTGTGTCACCTATAAATGTAATTACCTCCCTTGTCCCCACTCCTAGATCATTTATAAATATAGTTAAAAATCACCAGTCCCAGTACAGATTTCTGGGGTCTACTATCAACCTCTCTCCATTGAGAGAATTGTCCATTTAATCCTAATCTCTGCTCCCCGCCCTCATCAGGGCATTGCCTCCTATCCCACGGTTTCTTAATTTCTTCAGGAGTCTCATGGGAGACTTTGAGGCATATTTTCAAAGCACTTGGGAGGCTAAGTTCCATAGGTTCTATGGAACTTTGGGAGGCTAAGTGCTTTGAAAATGAGCCTCTTTGTTAAATGTTTTTTTTGAAAATCGATACCCCGTATCAACTGAGTAACCTTTATTGACATGTTTATTCACACCTTTAAAACATTGCAGATTGAATGAGACAAGACTTCCTTGAGCTAAATCCATGTTGGTTTTGTTCCATTAAACCAAGTGTTAAATTTTGTTCTTTATAAAGTTTTTCTACCATTTTGCCCGGTAGTACCTCAAGCTCATCATTGTGTAATTTCCTGGAATACCCCTAGAACCTTTTATAAAAAAATCAGTGTTATGTGTTATGTGATATATGTATTGTAATAAAAGAAATTAAATATTTTAAAGGAAGAACGTTTTTTGTGATATAGTTATAAACTGGAGCAGAAAAAGGCTGAAAGGTTTTAGCCTCTTTCTAGCATTTCTTTTTTTTTTTTTTTTTTAAATATCTTTATTATATCATAGATGCAATTTACAGACCAGAACAATTAACAACTTCACTGTCTCCCAAGGTTGTCGAAAGATGTTATGCCATCCAAAGAATAACAATGAGATTACAAATATGATATATAAATTCAAAAAACAAGGTCCAGATAATAAAACTTCAGCAAGAAACATGGGTTTTGACATAAGTTCTTTAAAATTCATTTTTGCACAATATGCACATTTGATTTTTAAAAAAGGGGGTGGGAGGGGTTGACCATTGATGGAAGTTGAAAGCATAAATGGCCAAGTTTGTGGCTAACAGTAAACTCTGAGGTCTCTTCCTCCATTATAAAAAGTTTGTGAAGATTATATTGGAGGTTCTTTATCTAAGGCTTTTACTCATTGGTTTTTCAGTGAAAGAAGAAACGGATCCCATTGTCGGAGAGAGACCTCAGTTCATTTGGCCAGGAGTCTACATTCCTTTCTTTGAGCAAAAACTTCTCTCTATATATAGTTTGAGTCAAAACTAGTTCTGAGTCTTAGGCCAGTTTCCACATTTCTTAACATAAGTGGGTCACTGTAACGCCTTTAGATGTATTGACTGGACAGGAAGTAAATTAGCACAGAGAAAATTACAAGAGGACCTTACCGCATCTCAAAAAGATTTGGTAGACTTAGAAAAGGTACAGAGACGAGTAGCGAAAATGATAAAGGGGATGCGATGACTTCCCTATGAGGAAAGGCTAAACTGGCTAGGGCTCTTCAGCTTGGAGAAGAGACAGCTGAGTGGAGATATGATAGAGATCTATAAAATGAATGGAATGGGTAGATGTGAATCAATTGTTTACTCTTTCCAAAAATACTGGGACTAGGAGGCATGCAATGACACAACAAAGTAGTAAATTTAAAACGAATCAGAGAAAATATTTCTTCACTCAATGTGTAATTAAACTCTGGAATTTGTAGCCAGAGAATGTAGTAAAAGCAGTTAGCTTAGCAGGGTTTTTAAAAGGTTTGGCTAGTTTCCTAAAAGACATTATTAAAATGGACGGGGGAGGGGGGTGGGCGCTAGAGAGTGGTTAAAGAATGGCAGCATGATTAAGGAGCTCCTCACCTCCCTGGCTTAATAACATGATTTAACCTTCTTTTTCTACAAGTAAGAAGTATATATTTGCTTAATAACACTTCATTAATAGCTACTAGCAAACAATCGAAGAGTGAGTCGACTCTTACAATGGGTTCCAGCTCAAAACGATCAAAACCGATCTGTCATCGCCGGAGAAAGTTACAAGAGGACAAGCCTGACATCATTGCTACTTTTGCTTTAATAATGGAGCAACTTACCTCGGTAACTGGCATGCTCTCTGTCAGATGTAAACTTTATCAAGGCAGAGTGGCTCACATCAATGCGAGTCTTGATTTGTTTGAAGGAAGAATGGATCAATTAGAACAATGCCTTTAGCTGCATGGAAGATCAGCCCTAGTATTTCAAGTGCTACTAAAATGGTGCGGGATATGCAACTAGCCATGGACGACGTAAGGGAATCGACAGCGTCAAAAACAATATCCGTCTGCTTAGGTCTTCCGGAACATTCAGAGGGGGGAAATCCCATTAAATTTCTTGAGGAATTTATCCCAAAACTACTGAAGATAACTTTTCAGCATTCTTTGAAATAGAAAGAACACACAGAATTCCATCTGGTAATTTTTCTGCCGGGAAAACATCACTTCCTATTATAATGAAAATCCTTCGTTTTCCTCAAGTCTCCGAAATTCTGCAACTTGCTAAGAGGCAACAAAAACATTAAGTGGAATGGTAATCACCTTCAATTTTTACCGGACTTCACCAAAAATAAGGTGGATCTTCGAAGGAAATTTCTAAAGCTTTGTCCTCGTCTGAGGGCTTTGAATGCCTGATTTGGTCTTTTAAGCCCTGCTCGCATGAAGGTGACGCATCTTGAAATCACAAAATTTTTTACTGATCCTGTTATTTTGGAAAAATATATTACTGAACACGAAGGGGCCCATATGCAAACAACTACGTGACTCATGTAAAGATGTTTTGTAATCTTTTCATGAGATGGTATATGCGTGTATATTATGAGCTGTAAGTAGTCGTGCACTTATATTTGAAGGTTAATAGTAGCTAATATTTCTCTTTTAGGGAGGGGGATGAGTTTTTCTTTTCATCTCCATTCACACAGCTCACCTCCGGGAGACTCCTAAGGGAGATTCAGACTGTTATGGTATACACTTTTATTGTTATTTTTATATTTTTATTCCAAGACTGTTCTGTTTTTTCTTTGTGTTAACGTTAATGTAATATCCTATACATGCAACAGTGTTTGACGTCATTTGGGTGCTTTAGTGCAAACATATATCCTCTTAGTATAATGAGTAATCATATGAAGTGTGTCTCAATGTCAAAGGTATACTGAATCCCATAAAAAGGGAAAAAAATCTTGTCCTATTTACAATCTTTGTCTGCATCACTTGCTTTTTTTTACAAGAGACACATTTTATCTGCTTTAGAATCTGTAAAATTGAAATCTAAATGGTTTACTTCTTGTTTTTCTCTCCTAGTCTTAAAAGGAAGAATGGTGTTGCTATTTTATTGGCTAGAGACTTGCAATTTTCTCTTACTAACCATCACACAGACTCAGAAGGTAGATGGATTATTTTGGTGTTGAATATTCAAAATGTTACTTATGCGTTTATTGATGTGTATGGTCCTAATCTTGATTGCCAAAGAAAAAAACAGCACCACGGGCCTTTAAAAATGGAACACAGTTCTTTAATGAATGAGCCTTGACAAAAAGACCCGACACGGGCCGTGTTTCGGTGACTAGCACCTGCGTCAGGGGTCTACATAGAATACAAAACACAGAAATATTATTTTTTTTAAAAATTTTAACATATAATGAATAAAACCAAAGATTAATATTTAGACTCATCAAGCATACATATAGAAGCTTATATAAACACCTTTAATTCATCTCTATTACTGAAGAAGCCTTTCTTCAGAAATCACAGATCATACGGCAAGCATTCTTTGAATTGAATAACACCACAGATGTTCTCCCTTAACAATATGGGACTCATATAAGGCATATATCCGGGGAGTCAGTATTGCTCATTCCGCATTTATTCACAAGCAACGTAAGAATGAGATACTCCAACTTGAAAAAAGAAGTATCTTTGGCTGAACCTCAGTATATGTTATCTGGTCTAGCGGAGGATCTTATTAAACTTCAGAAAACTCAAATTTAACTTTAATAAAATACTAACCTTAAAGGAGGGCATTCAACTCTGTGCTCAATCTGCTGTTTACTTTGCTGAATGAATAGAATTGGAAGAATCTTGGCCAACTATCTGAAAGGAGCAAAGAAGAAAAGCTATGATTCATGCTAGTAACAGCAGGTACTGTATTGACTAAGCAAAAAGACATTTTAAACCATTTTTGGGATTTTTATAAGGACATATATTCTTCTCAGCATAAAGTCTCTTCTGAACAAATGAGCTCTTTTTACACTCTTTACAAGCCCAAAACTTGATACCCAATCTCTCTCCAATCTGAATGCTGATACCTCCATACAGGAACTCAAAAAAGCATTTCTTCATTGAAACTCTGAAAATCCCCTGGTAATGATGGTTTACTATAGAATATTATCAAAAATTTGCTTCTATATTATGCCTAGGTTATTACATTTATATAATCACTAGTAAAAAAAAAAAAAAGGGCCCGTTTCGGAAAAAAATGAAACGGGCGCCTAGCCAGGTGCTTACCGAGGGGGGCACCAGGATCTCCCAGAAGTGCTGTTTTGGCGCCGCTGTTTGTACCGGCCCGCCCTCGATGTCATAGCGTTTTGACGCGAGGGCAGAGCTACAGTTCCCTCTCGGTGTTTTAATTTTGTTTTGGGCTCACTGCTACTCCGCCGTGTCAGCCGAAATTCAGAGGGGGGCTCCAGGATCTCCCTCGAAGTCCTGTTGGTGTTTGTTTTTTGTTCTGTCCTCGCCGCTACTTCCGCCGTGTCACTGGAAATACGAGGGGGACTCCAGGATCTCCCTCCAAGTCCTGTATCAGCGCTGCTCTGTCTACCGCCCCGCCCTTCACGTCAGACATCTTCTATGCCCTCTCCCTTATCACCTTTACTATTCCTCCTGGCATTAGAACCTCTTCTCATAGCTATTAAAAGTCAGCCAGAAATCCAGGGTGTTCCTGTTGGGAATATTTCAATTAAACTTTATGCTAGCAGATGAGATCCTGCTGTATATCTCTAATCCAGAAACATCTCTTCCTTTTCTATCCAATTTGTTGGAATACTTTGGTTCTCTTTCTGGATATAAGTTAATTGGTCAAAAACTGAATTAATGCCCTTGAACATACATTGTATAAATCACAAATAACAGCCTTCCCTATAAGATGTGTCCAACTCAAATTAAATACCTAGGAGTCTTTTTGGGGTCTCTTGGGAAGACACAATCAAAATCATTATGGATTTACTTTTGAAAAATACTCGAGACACCTGTACTATATGGTCTCCCTTGCATCTTAGGTTGGTGGGGGAGAACTGAGACTATAAAAATGGTCATTGCTTCACATATTCTGTATATATGAGTATGCTTCCGTTCCAATTTCAAGTCCTTTTTTAAGGTTTTAGATAATATTATTTCTTCTTTCTATGGAAAAATAAGCCTGCTAGAATTTCATTATCTAAATTACGTATGCCAACGCCATTTAGGAAGTTTGAAATTGCCAGACTTCTTTTTTATATCAGACCTTTCTTCCAAGGACTGTTTTCCGTAACCTGGTACAATCAATGGTGCTCAGTCATCTAGACTACTGCAACGCAATCTACGCTGACTGTAAAGAGCAAATAATCAAGAAACTTCAAACAGCCCAGATCACTGCAGCCAGACTTATATTCAGCAAAACAAAATATGAAAGTGCTAAACCCCTGCGAGAAAAACTACATGGCTCCCACTCAGAGAACGCATCACGTTCAAAATATGCTCCCTAGTTCACAAAATCATTCACGGAAATGCACCAGCCTACATGTCAGACCTGATAGACCTACCACCCAGGAATGCCAAAAGATCATCCCGCACATTCCTTAATCTGCACTTTCCCACTGCAAAGGTCTAAAATACAACTAATGCACGCGTCAAACTTTACCTACTTGAGCACACAGTTTGAACGCACTACCACGCGCAACTTAAAAAACGATTTACTAACTAACTTCCCGCAAACTACTGAAGAACCCATCTAATATAATAAACTCACCGTGAACGTTCTGAAGTCACTCAAACACTCCCTGAAGGGTTCGTGGATTCATGGTGTGAAGCCAGCCAGCCAGCCGTCTCTGCCCCGCCCTCGGTACAACGTCATGACGTCGAGGGCGGAAAAAAAAAACCAACGATCGCACACACGCACGGGAGGAGTAGGGAAAGGACGTCAGATGCAAAGAACCCCGCCCTGCACAGGCTAGCAACGCCGAAGATCGCTGGAGGAGTCTGACTCACTCAGCACACACACAAGACTTCTGCTGGCGGGATTTTGGGCCCCCCCGCCATCAAAACTACGATGGTGGGTGCGAAGGCCACGGTGGGTGGGATGGCGGCGGGAGGAGGGGCATCGCGCAGAGGACACGCTTCATTACTACTTCTTCTAAAAAGCAGAATCCTCCCTCCCCCCCAAAAACTAAACCATACACACACACACACACACTCTCATCCTCATCTGGCACCGCTTCCTTACCCCCCCCCCCCCCCCCCCCACACACACTTACACACTCACTCTATTTGGCCACACTTCCTCAACGCCCCCCCCCCCCCCCAACACACACACACACTCTCTCTGCCAGCGCTTCCTGAAACCCCTGCCCCCCCCCCCCACACTCACTCATCTGGCTGTGTTTCCTGACCCCCCCCCCCAAACAACCACACTCACTCTCATTTGGCCACACTTCAACGCCCCCCCCCCCCCCAACACACACACACTCAGTCTCTCTCTCTCATCTGGCAGCGCTTCCTGAAATCCCTGCCCCCCATACACACTCACTCACTCATGTGGCAACCCCCCCCCCCCCCACCACACACACACACACCCAGTCTCTCATATCGCACCGCTTCCTGAACCCCCCCCCCCCCCACACACACACACACCCATACTCCGCTCATCTGGCAGCGCTTCCTGAAGCCCCCCCCACACACACACTCTCATGTGGAAACACTTGATAAACCGCCCCCCCACACACTCACTCACTCATCTCGCAGCACTTACAGACAACCCCACACACCCCTCCTCTTCCAAGCTGAAACCCCCACACACACCCCCCACACACACCCCTCCAACACACACACTCTTTCTCACTCTCATCTGCCAGCGCTTCCTGAACCCCCCTCCCCCCACATACACTCTCTCTCTCTCATCTGCCAGCACTTCCGGAAACCCCGTACACACACACGAACAGACACTCACTCTCTCTCATCTGCCAGCGCTTCCGGAAACACCGTACACAGACACTCACTCTCTCTCATCTGGCAGCGCTTCCTGAACCCCCCCTCCACACACAACACACACACACTCTCATCTTGCAGCGCTTCCTGAAACCCCATACACACACACTCACTCTCTCTCTCATCTGCCAGCGCTTCCTGAACCCACTGCCCCCCCCCCCCCCACACCACTCTCTCACTCGCATCTGGTAGCGCTTCCTGAACCCCCCGCCCCCCTCTTCTTCCAACCTGAACCCCCCCCCCCGACACATCCTCCCTCCCCCTCCTCCAGCACACCAATTGCTTGGGTGCAGTGGTGGCAATCTCAGACACTGAAGGAGGTATCTCTGTCACACACACACACTCTCTCTCTCATATACAATGTCTTTCTGACTCTCACTCTCACACACTCTGTCTCACACTGTATCACACACACTCGCTTGGTCTCATACACTCACTCTCACAGAGAATCTGTGTCTCACACACACTCTCTCTCTCGCACACACACACACACTGTGTCTCACATACACACTTGCACACACTCTCATTCTCACACACACACTCTCTCACAAACACACTCACACCCAGACTCTCTCTCTCACACACACTCACACTTTCACTCTGTCTCTCACACAGTCACTCTCACATACACTCTCCCAAACATACACACTCCGAGGAAAACCTTGCTAGCGCCCGTTTCATTTGTGTCAGAAACGGGCCTTTTTTACTAGTCTCTTTAATAAGGCATACCACGAAGATCAACAAATGTGAATATACACAACTCCGCCACATATATTCAGAACTGTCTTACAATATCTGCTTATTATATTACTATCATGTTTTATCACTATCATGTTACCCAAGATCCTTCTGTAACATTAAATGTCTATTTTCTATTGTATTTCCACCATTCATGATGTATTGTAAGCCACATTGAGCCTGCAAAGAGGTGGGAAATGTGGGATACAAATGCAATAAATAAATAAAAATAGCATTTTTACTAAAAGGAGTAGTAGCATGGCTTAATTGTTCTAGTGTGCCTGCTCCTGCATGGCTTCTTTTGGAACAAAAGATGGCTCATCCTCTTTCATTAGACTTTCTGCCTTTATTGTCATCTTCCGCCATAGTTACCTTATGGCCCATTATTTATGACACTCTTAAGGCTCTTATTTTTTAGATTGTACCTGTGAAATATCTTTGTCCTCTTCTCAGATGGCATCACTTTGGAGCCATGCTCACATAAAAATTGGTGGTTCTTCTTTTATTTGGAAGGAGTGGATTTCCTGTGGAATATCTCTATATATAAAACGCACCTCCAACGTTCTAATTGAAGCCTCCAGCCGGAAACTTGAGGTGGCAGAGATATCCGCTTTGGCACCTGGAGTGGTTGCCCTGGGTGATTAACAAGGTCAGCTGGGGTGCAGAGCTCCTTTCAAGTCACACACACACACTCTCTCGCACATTCCCTGTCTCTCACACAGACAATCTCACACACACACTCTCCGAGGAAAACCTTGCTAGCGCCTGTTTTATTTGTCAGAAACGGGCCTTTTTTACTAGTGTTGTATAATTGATCTTTGTTCTGGCACTAATATTACCTCTTTTAAAGAGCTAATGCAAAAATTTCACCTGCCTAATACTCAATATTTTAGGTATTTACAATTGAAGTCTGCACTTGCCAAAGTATTATAATGTACAATTAAACCCTGGCATTTTTCATATATTTGACTCTATAACTAAAACAAAGGGAATAGGCTCACAATTTTTTCTGTACTCCTACCATCTAGTCGCTCGAAAATTGTGGCTCTTCAAGATATATGGACAAGGGACACTAATCATGCCATGTCTGATAAGTTATGGAAATGGTTTTGGATTAAATCTATGAAACCTATTGCTTCTGCCCCTATATTGCAATCTCTTTTCTTACTTTCACATAAAGCATTATGGACCCCAGTTAAAGAACATAAGGTGGATTCTACATCTTCAAATTTGTGCTGGTCTTGTAATGGAGATATAGTTACATTAGAACATATGTGTTTTTCTTGCCCGGATCTTCAGGATTTCTGGTTATCAGTTTGGGACAGAATTTGTGCTATCTTTCATTTGAATCTCCGTCTTTCATTCCATGTTATAGTTTTTCGTTCTGCAGGGTTGAAACAAGCAGGAGTTAAGTGTAACTATAAATTATTTGATGCGCTATTAGCGGTAGCAAGCTCTACTATTATAAAAAATTGGAAAAATCATAAACTGGTTTCTTTTTGCTTTTGGTGGGCTACTGTATGTATGACTTTTAAATATGAAAAGATACTAGCTGAACGTACCAATTCTTTACCGGTATTTCATAAAGTGGGAACAGTGGCGTAGGAAGGGGGCGGTCCGCCCCGGGTGCACGCCGCTGTGGGGTGTTGGCTTCGCTGGTTCCCTGCTCCCTCTGCCCCGGAACAGAGAGAGCAGGGAACCAGCAGAGCCGACGCAGCTCCCAGCGATGTGCACTCGGGCGGATCGCCCCTCGCCGCTTCCCTATGCAAGTATGAATGTGCTCCGGAGGGGGAGGGTGCTCGCCGAGGGGGGGTGCCGTGCTGCACCCAGGGGGGTGCGCAGCGGCGACCCACCCCGGATATCAGCCGCCCTCGCTACGGCACTGCGTGGGAACAAGTAGCCAAATTTTGTCAAATTTCAACTGTGAATTAAGTCCTTGATAAGTAAACCCGTCGGTTTTGTTCTTCCTTAACCGTCTGTAATGGCATTCTATATTTAAGGACATTGCATTGTATAGAACTTTTTATGACATCCTGGTTAGGACTGTGTTTCTTTTGTTTATATGTATACTAGCAGTTGAGCCCGTAAAACGGGCTGGTATTGAGGTTTCCTTCCTCCCTTCCCCCTCCCCCCGAGGTCGCCACCGCTACCGTTTCTCCCCCCCCCCCCCCCCCCCCCCCCGGAGTCGCCGCCATCCCCCACCGGGCCCGGGCCCTCTCTTTCTCCGCTACTAACTTACACATCCATTCGCCGGAACGCAGCACGCACATCAGCTGAGCTGCCGTCAGCCCTTCTTTCTCTGCCTGTGTCCCGCCCTCCTGTGACATAATGTCAGCGAGGGCGGGACACAGGCAGGGAAGGAAGGCCGATGGCAGCTCAGCTGATGTGCATGCTGCGTTCCGGCGAATGGATGTGTAAGTTTAGTAGCGGAGAGAGGGCCCGGGCCGGGGGGGGGGGGGGTAGCGGTGACCTCGGGTGGGCGGTGCGGTATCAACCTCGGCGGCGCAGTTTCCCTCTCTGTCCCGCCCTCGTCATCACGTATTGACGCAGGGGAGGGACAGAGAGGGAAGTCTCTACTGCGCAGTGCACTATAAAAATACAAAAAATATATAATGAATTGTTGCACAGACAAGTTTATAACTAAAGGACATTTACAGCAAGCAAGTTGAGTGCACTATCGGAGGCTGGGGGCAGTCTATGATTATAAAGAGTCACAAAGCAGAGGCTTAAGAGAGGCATGATATAGAATGCCAATGTGACGGTATGAGACATCCCTTTAGTAAACAGCACAAGGTGTATTGAGTAATAACTGCTCCTCCTGCAGTTTGTTGTTATTTTCAATTATAATAAGGTGGAGCACTGCCATTTTTGTGTTATTTTTTGATTGTTATTTCTAGGATAAGCAGCATAAAATGTACTGTTTTGGGATCTTGAAACAACAAAGAGAGTCCAATTCTCCCTAAAAAACACAGAAAAAACAAAAAACGGAATAACTCAAAGAACCAGACTCAAAATATGAAAAGCCAAATTTATTGCAATAAATTTGGCTTTTCATATTTTTTGAGTCTGGTTCTTTTGAGTTCTTCCGTTCTTTTGTTTTTTCTGTTTTGGGATCTTGCCAGGTACTTGTTGTGACCTGGATTGACCACTGTTGGAAACAGGATTTTATTTATTTATTGTGAACATTTATATCCCACATAATCCCACCAAGGCAGGCTCTATGTGGCTTACAACGTTGAAGGAAGAGTACAATACAATAAGTCATATCAAGATGGAGCAGAGAGTAGAGGAGGGAGAGGGGGTCAACAGGGGAGAGGGATGAGGGAATGCAGGGGATCAAGCAGGAGTGGAGTAAAACGATTACACAGGTAAGTCTTTAGAGATTTCTTGAATAGGCTGTGTTCCGCTGTCTCTTATCTTGTATAAACCCTAAGTCTCCATTTTACAAAGCTGGGATATGCGCGTATTAGACTCAGTGTGTTGCTGGCTTGATGGACCTTCGGTCTGTCCCAGTATGCGCTTATGTAAATCCATGACCCCTTTAGAAAATGAAAGTCAAAGCAATTTACATGTATTATATGCAGGTACTGTGTCTTTAGTGGGCTCACAATATAACTTTTTGTACCTACAGCCCCTGCTTTTTGATGCTGTTTCTACAACCATTCTATTACGTCAGGGTGACCCTAGAGGAAGGTCAGGTTTCCAAAGTATTGGGAGTTATTTTGCATTCTTCATTATCTATGGAACCACAGATAGGAAGCTTAAAGACTCTTCTAACAAAAACCTTTATTTTCAAGCATCATTTCGCACTTTTGGTTCAGAACCTAATACTTTCACAGATTGATTTCTGCAATGTCCTTTATATAAGAATTTCTGGCAAGATTTGCAAAATATGACAGCAAGTCTGATTTTAGATATAGTATGACAGGGCCATTTTTTTTTATTGCATCTTAATTGGCTTACTGTCCAAGCCCACATAAGTTTTTTTTAAGTGGTTTGTTTTGTTTTCAAAACCTTGCATGGTCCTGCTCCAGTTTCTCTTCCAACTAAGTGTCTGTCTGGATTAGATATTTGATGACCTGTCTCATTTTGTGTCTGTAAACAAAATTTAGTCCTCCTTTGGTCTTGGTACCCAAACCCTAACGTATTGTACCCACACTGATTTTCAGGGAAAGCAGACGAGACTGAAGCATGCAGCCATTCTGGACATCATTTGTAAGTGCAAAGAAAAATTGTTTTTCTTCTTTAGTAACATCTGATGCTGAAAGCAGTTTCTATTAAAACTGGTTCTTTTGGCAGACATAGATGCTGGGGTAAAGTTAGACCTGCTGTTTTTGCTCTCTCTCTTTTAAATCTAAATTTTATTCTTGCAGTTCCGTTCTCCTCTAGCCTTTCTCAATCTTTCTGCAGACCAGCTGCTACTCTCAGTCCCAGCCTCTGTTCCTTCACTTCCTACCACGGGTGGCTGCTTTCGCTCTGCTTTATGCTTTGAACAGCTGTTGGTACTCCTGGATGCTGCCGCTCCATCTTGCAGCTGTGGTGATTGGTGTTGTGCTACTTTTTATCCTGGGGTGTCCCTGCCACTCCACTTTATGCTTTCGAACAGATATCGGCAGTCCACCTTACAGCGTGCTGTGCCACTTTTCATCCTGGGTGGCAGCTGTAGCTCCACTTTCGGTCCAGACAGCTGCTGTTTTTGCCCCCCCCCCCCCCCCCCCCCCCCCCCCCCCGCACCATACAGGAGTCTTGGAGACCTGGCACTTTTTTCCCCCCCAATTCTTTTCTAATCTAATTTCTCTGTCCATCGTAGTTGGAAGGTATTTCTTCTCAGAACCGTTTTCTGCTTCCTTGTACTTGCCTCACCTGATGGCAGCCATCTTTGTTCTCTTGTTAGCTTATGTGAGTCTAGGAAGCAGAAGTTATGCACTTGCTTTCGTGGATATGACTAATTAGGTGATTTCTGTTTGTCAGTTTTCAATATGCAATTCGGCAATTTCTCTGCCCCATGCCCCTTCTAGTAATCTAACATTAGCTGTAGATGTACTCCTCTTCCCATTCACATAATTCATGTTCTGTCTCTCTCCAGATAATCACACATTTCGAGAGAAGAGAAATTGGAGTGTGTATCAGATGGTCAGACCACTAGGTATGTAAGCATAGTTCACCTGCAACTTAAAATCTGTTATTCAATGAGGCTTATTTTCAAAGCACTTAGCCTCCCAAAGTTCCATAGAAACCTATGGAACTTAGCCTCCCAAAGTGCTTTGAAAATATGCCTCATTGTATCCTACCTGTTCCCTGTTAGATCTTCGTTAAAGGACCAGGAGGCCTATTTTCAAAATACTTAGTCTTACAAGGTTATGTAACCCATGGAACTTTCAAAGTCTAAATGCTTTGGAAATGAACTCCCAGATGTGTTAAATGGTTTTTTTTTTTTTAGACAAAAAAAATATGAAAAACCCTTTTAGCACATCAATCCCAAAGACTCTTAAACATATGAAACTTTTTCCCTTTCTTTGGATTACTGTAAGTAATTGTGGTCTTGTTTTAAAGCTGCTATATGCTGTAAATTCAAGTTTTTCTATCCTTCTGACTGAATCCCTTTTAATTTTTTTATTACAAGTGCTTTTTATACTGCTGTAGAAGCTCAGAGTCCATATCGCGTGGTCTACATGCTAAAAATGACTAAGAAAGAAGCAAAAATAAAAACAAAAACATAATGCAATTGCAAAGGTGTTTGTGGAGAGGGTAGGGGAATTTAGAATAGAAACTAAGGAGGGAATTGAAAAGACTGAGTGATTAGGTGGAGTGTAAGAACATTTATCAAAAAGCCAAGCTTAAAGCATTTGTTGACTCTATATGAAATTGTGGGTGGAGTGTATCCCAAAGGCATGGGTCCAAATGTAAACCAAAAAAAAAAAAATTTCCATTAAGTAGCTTCCCACTATTCCAGAATAAAGAGCCTTACGGGAGCAGGGATAGCGGGATTGAGACAGACATGAGAAGCAACTGCTTGCCCTGGGATTTGTAGTATGGCGTGTTGCCATGATTTGGGTTTCTGCTAGGTACTTGTGACCTGACTTGGCCACTGTTTGGAAAACAGGATACTGGGCTAGATGGACCGTTGGTCTGACCCAGTATGGCTACTCTTAGTTCTTATGATTCCCGAGAAGATGGACCCAGGTCCGTAGGGATCCCACAGGGATGGAACCCGGATCTTGCAGGATCCCCATGGAAGTGCCTTCCCTCCCCCGAGCCATAGGGTGCCCTTCTGGCACATACCTCAAGGCACCCTGGTGGTCTGGTGGCTTCTTCAGGGCAGGAAAGATCCTCTCGCTGTCTCTGCTTTTTTTTTTATCACCATTCAAATTTTTACAAGCGATAAAACAACTTGCCGGAAATACAGAGAAAGTAATAATGTCTCTGCTTTAAAAAAAAAAAAAAATTTGGCTGCCAAGACTTCAAGCGGCGGCTTCACAAGACTTCTGCAGCACATTAGGTAACCCTGAAATGTCAAAACAAATGTAGGGTTATACAGCAGCATGGTAGTAAATTCCAGCATGTAAATCCATAACACAGCATAAACTATCCTCTTAAAATTCACTCCAGAAGATGGCAGACATAATTGGCCTGCCGGGGGCTGAGTGTTATGTATATTTTTATCTTTGCTTTTTATTATTATTTTGAGTATTTTTACTAACGTGTTAGTATTTTCTAGCCCCTGGCGCAGCCTTTGCGTGGGCGAAACACAGCCTGCGTTGGGTTTGTTTGGTTTTTATTTCAGAATAAAAGGCTTTTGAGCATATATTCCTGAGTCTGATCTGCTTTTGTTCATTGCCATCTTGGAGTTTTGGATTGTGTGCCCTATTTTCTTGGACCCATTTTGATTTGCTGCGTCAAGAGGATGAAGTGAAGTCTGAGAGAAGGGAGATGGGTTAAAAGACCCCCTTTCATTGAACTAATCCCATACATTGAAACTGGGTACAACTCAAATTTTCTTCTGTTGCAGGTTGCCAAATGGAATTATTTGACATGGCAGAATTCAAATCGCAATTTAAAAGAAATTTGAAGTCAACTTTTCAAAATGTAAGGATGGGGAGATGCCATTCAGCATCTGGCAGTTACATGCACTAGCTTAGACTGTTGCTCCTGTTGCACAGCCATTTCAGATCCTAGAACGTGAAAATTTGAGAGGCAATGAATGATTATTTGAATGGAAATTGAGGCACAATGCTAATTTAGAACTTCACACAGCAGAAGGCACATTAACTTGAAAATCATTTTACAGTGCATCTGAGGAACTGGAAAATAACTTAAAAGCTAACATTTTTTAACTACCTGCTGTCACTTTGGTTTGCCCCAATAAAAATTCAGTGTACTTGGATAATGGTTGTTTCATGAATGAAGCAGAGATTGTAAGTACTGTTGGTCTGGACCGACTGAGCCAGCTGTGATTGTTCTACTTCGATTAAAATCAAACCAGCAGATATTCAATCGGTGGTGTGGTGTTTTGCTTTGTGTTGCCTGAATCAGCCCCAGATGTTCAGTGCTAGGCCATGTCTGGGCACGGTTTTAAATATCCGAGGCTAATTGTGACTGTCCTGGCTACCGGAGTTTATGCAGATCCTGGCTCATATTCCGCCCGAGCCCTCATAAATTTTTTTGAAATTTTTGTTTAGCCCCTTAAATCCCCCTCCTACTCCCTGGGCCTACCAAAGGTCCTTTGTGGTACAGTGGACCAAGAGCAAGCCCCACTCTCTCCTGCCCCTATCAGCTGCCACAACAAAATGGCTGCTGTGACCTCTCACAGCTGCCTTGAGATACTTGGTAGTTTCATGAGGCTGCCACTAGAGTTGGCAGCGGCCATTTTGTTAGGGCAGCCCCTGGGGGGGGGGGGTCACTCCTGACTCCACTGAACCAGTAGAATCTTAGGTAGGTCTGGGGGAGCCTACTGTGACCGGGGGTTGGGGAGGGAGGTTCTATCCTTGCCAGAGGGGTGGAGAGGAAGGAAGGGGGGGCTGTTGTGGGTAGGGAGGCACCTGCATAACTGCCAGCTCCTTCCCAACTCCACCCCCTATACTTCACCTGACCTGCCCACTTCATTCGTTGCCAGTCAGAGCTAATAATCAGCGGCACTGCCTGGTTACGTGCTGCTGAATATTTGCAGTTGGGCAGCCTAAAGCGATTTAAGTGGGCAGGAGTCCCTCTTGCCTGCTTAAATCACTTTGAGTATAGGTGTGAAACATTCTTTCATTTTAATTTTTAGTTTTTTTAGTTTCCAATCATTTTTGCAACCAAAGGCTTCCGCTGTCTGTAGCTTGTTCCGATTGAGCTGCCACTTAACATTTGTGCCTTTAGTCAGTATAAGTTTGCTACTTCAATACAGCTTTAATGAAACGTTGGTTCTATCAGTTGGCCCATATGTGGCCCTATGATTTAATTGAAAAGGCTTATAAAAAAAAAGCCAAGTTTTGAACCAGTTGTGAACCTTTGAAAATTAGCACACTTTTCACCATGTTCTTAAATTCCTTGTTTGTTGACATAAGGTAGTTAAATCTCTTTAGTCTTTAGATGATTTAGCTTAAATTTACAGAAGTGTTTTTTAATTTATGACTTCTTTTGTATGTACAGAGTTTTGCCATGTGCCCAAACCTTGGATCTTTTTTTAACTTCCTTCTGTAACATTTTTCATCTTTTCCCAGGTATCGATCCACTTTAAAGAGTTAGATGAGTCTGTGTGGATTCGAATAGCTGGGGAACTCACTACTTGAAACCACAACAATACAAACCAACGTTCGTTGTTTATCACTCTCAGACTTCCTACGTCTTCATCAGCAACCTTTCAAAGTCTTGCAGGCCAGCGCTATGTCAGGTACCAGACAGTTTCTTATTCGTCATGAAAGACGCAAGACTGTGACACTGAAAACTGAACAGAGTGAGCATGGTTAGAGGCAGTTCAAGATGCCGTATTCTATGGATGTGAGACCCAACATCTCACTCACACAGGCCACCCATCCAGTGTTTCTGTTGATGGTGACTTTGTGCACAGATAATCTTTAGACTCATCTGTAAGTTGATCTTATGTATAAGTCGAAAGCAGTTTTATGATTAAAAATGGCCTAAAGTCTGCGACATATAAGTCAACGCTACGTCCCACAACGCTCCCTCTCTCTTCCCCACACCCCCCACCCTACTCATAGCCTACAGCTTCACGAATTTCAACAACAGTCCAGAACAGACTTAAATCCAGAAGGAAACAGCTAAATCATAAGATTTTTTTTTTTAAAAGAGTATTTTTATTGCATTTCAACAAATAATACAATGCTAGTAACAACATATAATCCAACTTCCAATATATTCCAACTTCCCCTCCCTCCCTCCTTTCCCAGCATGTGTCCTTAATATTGACCATTATGTTATATAGTGTTATTTATTTTTTTTTTTTACCCAGTTCCATATCAAGGAGTGATTATAATTTTTGGTGCGTCCAAATCCACGCCGCCTGCTAGTCTCCATGTTGAATACTTGTCCCATTGTTTGTAAAATTGTGTAATCTGTCCTGATTTTATTGCAGTTCATTTTAGACATTTGGTATAGGTAGTCCATCTTGTGGTGTCCACCTTTATCACTGGTGGCATCGTGGGTTGTTTCCATTGCAGATGCCAATGTAATCTTTCCTGCGACCAGCCACACTGAGGCTAACCGATGTGTCGTTGCTGGGATATTTGCTGGTTGAAAATTGCAATAAGCATGTCTCCGCCTTGAAGTCATATGGTTTCCCTATGATTTTTTCTAATGTTTGGATTAGCTCCATCCAATATTTCTGTGCCGTGGGGCATGTCCACCATATATGAGTCATATCGCCCCTCTCCTCACATCCCCTCCAACACCATCCATTGCCTTTCTAAACATTTTTGCTATTTTGTGAGGAGTCATGTACCATTGATATAGTATTTTATATCCATTTTCCACTAATGAGCTAGAAATAGAAACTCTTAACATGGTCATCAATGCCTTATCCCATTTTGTGCTATCATAGCTTATCTTTAATCTTTCTCCCCTCTTTGTGTGTAATATGTTAATGGATTATAGTATGCTCCCAGTGCTTTATATAGCCGAGATATACACCCTCTTTGACAACCTCCTCCCATAGCTTGCTCTAGGGCAGTATCTTCCATATTCACTTCCTTTTTAGCCCTTTTGTTTATATAATCTTGGATTCTAGTGTAATGATAATGGTGTGGACCCTGGTAAGTCGTATTCTTCTTGTATTTCTGTAAATGGAATCATGTTCCCTTCTGCCCATAGTTGGTGTAAAGCTATTAGTCCCTTTGTTCCATATTCGAAAACATTATCTATTGCCCCTATAGGGCATCCCATTGCTGTCTGTATCTTCATGCGCCTATAGTGTTTCCTGCTGGAAAGACTTTTGTCTCAAGATATTCCAAGTTTGTAGGGGAAAGCGTATTGTCGGTGGTGCCACTCCTATACATGTTAGTAATTGTTTTTGTGGGGCCCACCAGTATTGTATCTAAGTTCTCCATACCCAACCAATATTTCTCAATTGTATCCAAGGTTTATATGCCCTGGAACCCCATGCCACCAGCACCGTAATTGTGCAGCTTGATAGTATTGGAGGAATTGGGTACCCCCATGCCCCCCTTGTCCTTGTGTTGAAACATAATAGCTGCCCTTACTCTAGGTGGTTTGTGTTGCCATATATTGCGAATACTTTGCGATGTAGACGGCGAAAGAATTGCCTGGGTATCGGCAAGGGCAATGCCAAGAATAAATATAGAATCTTTGGCAAGATCATCATCTTTATCGCCGATATCCGTCCCATCCATGATAGTTCCAGCCCTTCCCACCTCTCCAATTCCTGAAAGAGTTCACGGGTTTACAGGGAAAATTTGCCTCATATAAGTCCGTTACTTTAGCTGTAAGATTGATCCCTAAATATCGTAGTGATCGGGAAACCCAATGGAACGAATATCTCAGCCGTAAGGTCTGTTCTATCTCCTCAGACAGACCTATCCCCATTATCTCTGATTTGTCCATATGTACCCGAAATCCAGATAGCCTCCCATATTCTTCTAGACTTGCCATTACCCCTGGCAATGACTCTTGAGCACGGGTCAATGTAAGTAAAATGTCGTCCGCAAACAGCATTATCTTATAAGTCTCCGTCCCCAATGTCAGGCCATGTATTCCCATGTGTTGTCTAATGTTTTGAGCTAGTGGCTCCATTGTGAGTGCAAATATAAGTGGGGATAACGCACAGCCCTGGCGAGTTCCCCTTTCTAGGTGTATTAACTTGGTTCCCGAGCCATTAATCCGTAGGGTGGCTATGGGATCAACATAAAGCAATGCAAGCCATGAAGCGAATCGTCCCGAGATACCCATCTGTTCCAGCACTGAGAACATAAATGCCCATCGGACACGATCAAATGCCTTTTCGGCATCTAGTGATACTAGCAATGTTGGTTGTTTTGTGTCCCCCGCTTCATGGATTGAGGTGGATCGCTCTCCGTATATTGTCAAATGTCTGTCTCCCTTCTATAAAACCCCGTTTGATCAGCATGGATCAACTTCGGCATCACCTGCTGTAATCGATGAGCTAAGATTTTTGTAAATATTTTATAATCTGATCCTAGCAATGAGATTGGTCGATAGGACCCACATCTCTGGGGGTCTTTTCCAGGTTTCAGCAATAGTGTTATGTTTGCCAATCGCCATGAATATGGTAGCTTTGTTTGAGCCTCCATTTCGTTAAATACTCGGACCAGTACCGGTGCCAATAAATTACTATACTTCTTGTAATATTTATTTGTGTACCCATCGGGGCCCGGGGCTTTCCCATTCGGCAGATTCCGAATGGCCCACTGTACCTCTTCTAATGTGATTGGCTGGGATAATGCCTCTGCTTCATCTTTTGTCAGTTTGGATAATTTTGTATGGTTCAGATATTCATAAGCTTCTTGTGGGTGTTGCTAATTCCTCAGCTTGATATAGTCCCTGTAGAATTTATAGAAGACATCCTTGATGTCCTGTAGTTTAGTGCATATTTCCCTTCGTCTGTGTGTATTGTATGGATATAGGAGGTTAAGGCCCGTTCTTCAACTTATGTGCTAGTAACCTCGATGTCCTGTTCCCAAATTCGAATATGTTTGCCTAATCTGTTGCAGTTGCTCTGCTATTTCTGCTAATTGTGTTTTCTCTCAAAGCCAATTGTATAGCGTGCATGCGATTTTGAGCATCTTTTGATAGCGGTTGGCGCTGGATTGCAGTGTTAAGTCCAATAATTCTGCGTGTAGGGCTTGCGTTTGAATATTCAATTGCTTCCTAATATATGCTTGGATGTGCTATTATTTTCCCCCTTATACAGCTTTTAGACCCTCCCATAATATCTGCGAGGTGACTTCCCCATTATCATTGATCGTTATGTATTCCTTTATCTCTGCTTCTATGCGGGTGATCGCTGTAGTGTTTGCTAATAGCTCATCCTTGAACCGCCATATTGGGGCCTCCGGGGGTCGTATCGACATTTCCAAGTCTAAAATGACCGGTGCATGGTCCTGACCATGTTCTTGGGAGTATTGATATATCTTTTACTCTGGAAAATATGTTAGGTGGTCCTAGCCACATGTCTATACGTGATTGTGAGTCATGAACTCCCGAGTAATATGTATATCCCCTGGATTGTGGGTGCTGGTGGCGCCATAGGTCTAGTAATTGCCCCGTTTCTAAAAATTTATGTAGCTGGGCCCTTTCTGATTGTGCATATCGTACTCCCTCTGTTGTGTTATCTAGTTTTGGGCACATCGTCAGGTTGAAGTCTCCACCCATGAGCAGTGTGCCTTCAACATTCTTACTCAGTATCTTGGATATTTCCCTATAGAAGGCACCCTGACGTTCATTTGGGGCATATATGTTTAGTAAGGAAAATGTCTCCCTTCCCAGTTTTCACCACTAAGAGAAGATATCTGCCCTCTCTGTCTCTTATTATATTCTGTTACCTGCCATGGGAATTTGCTGTCAATATATAGAAACTCCCTTTTTTCTTTTTTTCTTTGTGGTTGGATGCAAAATATATATGTCGACCCTGTCCCCCTTGGCATAGATGTTCCTTAACTGGTAGCAGGTGTGTCTCTTGTATAAATGCCACGTCAGCCTTTAGGCGTTGTATCTCTTTAAATAATAGCTGGCGTTTTGTTGGGGAGTTTAGTCCCTTAACATTAAGGGTCATCCAAGTTATCTTGCTCATCCCCAGAGTGTACGTGGTATTTTATAATTCCTGTCCTCTGCTTGATAGCTCATCTGTATCTCTTTTGTTATATTAGATATGGTCATCAAATTCACATGCTTGTGTCTTCTATCTTCCCTCCCCCCACCCATCCCGTTTTTCCTCTTCCCTCCTAGTTGGCACAATTGCATCCTGTGCATTTATGTGCCTTTGGAGTAGAGACCTCACCCCCCTCTTTACACATAGAAATATTAAACAGTATCCAACTACAAAACAGTATTAAATCAGCAAGTTACAAGATATAGTAAAACATAACAGACCTACCATTTTTTTTTTTTTTTTTTTTTTGTAAATCACATGCATATCCTATAGTAGAGTAAATTTTTGCTATTGTTTCCAGGACTATATGACTTACTCTGTGGGTGAACTTCCCATGTCAGTTCTTATTCTGTGCTTTCAAGTTATTCATTGTCCATTAGTCTCCAATACAGTTCTTAGTCGGGGGTCCGAGTATTGTCGTTGTAAGCGTCCTCTGCCTTTTGTCACTCTTTGCCATCGTGGTTTGACCGGTTTTAGTCGCAGTAGGCGGGTGTGTTGTATTCCCTTCCCCGCTCTAAATCATAAGATTTTAATAGGTGAGAATTTTATATATATCCCTTATTGATAAGTCTTCAGTTTTATTCACCACTCTCACTTAACTTTGGCAAGTTTACTAAAGCAAAGGCTGTAGAAAAATCACTCGCCCTTCGTATCCAAGGAGAATGTTTTATTTAGGAAGCAATATTTCTCAGCACCCACACACACACTCCTGTTTTGTATTTTATTTGCTTTGTTTTGGGTTTCACTCACCAACTCTTTCTACACCAATGTCTCTTTTAAACGTTTTCTTTAAACCTACTGTTAGAGCCACAAACCATCAAATGGCTTTTAGCTGTCCCCTGATCATTCTTGCATACTTCCCTGCAGGCATGCCCCCCCTCACAGTGTAGATGCTCAGCATAAACTTTCAAAACAGCCAGAATATTTTCAGATTTTAAACAATCGCTACTATTTATCTCACTTGCTACCTCCTCCAAACCTATTCTCGTTAAATTTGAACACTCTTCACACGCGCCCTAAATTAGAGCTCTTCCCACACTAGGGACATATATAGCACTGACTATCCTCTAAACTACAGTCAGCTTTTGTCTAACGTATTTCCATGAAGCTAACAACAACAAGAGTGTTATGGCACTGATGGGAATGACCCATAGATAAGACATCCCTGTTTATTGACGGGATTTTTGAAGTCAAAATTTCTTGATTTATACACAATTATATACGGTAAATCAGATTTGAACCAATGACAGAAGTAAAAAGCTACCTGTCCCAGTGCCTTTAGATTGTAAGCTCTCTTGAGCAGGGACTGTCCTTCCCCTTGTCTAAACTTGTACAGCGCTGCCTAACCCTGGCAGCGCTATAGAAATGCTAAGTAGTAGTAGTAGTAGTAGTAGTGCCAATGTGATGTGCAACAACAGATCGGCAGAGTATATAGGCCTTATGATCCTTAACTTCACTCATGGTGTAATGCCACACATTCTGGCTGGTCTCCAGCCCCACTTTTGCTTCTTAACTAGGGTGCTCTGTGCTTATACCATGCATGCATGCATTTGTTCTCTTTGTTGCCAGCCCCATTGTTTCTGCATGTATCTCCTATTTCTCCGAGGACAAGCAGGCTGCTTGTTCTCACGACTGGGTGACGTCCGCGGCAGCCCCCACCAACCGGAAGAAGCTTCGCGGGCGGTCCGCACGCAGTGCACGCCCACCGCGCATGCGCGACCGTTCCCGCCAGTCTTTTCTTTTCCGCACTGGAGAGAGTCGTGCGTCGCCGCTCTCTCTTAGCCCCGGAAAACCGTCGCGTTGTCCGCGAATTCGCTTATTTTCTGTTTTTTGTTGCCGCGCGTTTCAAACCCTTTTTTTCCTTTCTTCAAAAAAAAAAAAAAAAAGGAAGAGAACGCGCTGATTTTTCCCTCGTTTTCTAGCGAGGTCGTCGCGCGGTCGCTTTATTTTTCGAGGTGTGATTTACAGCCACCATCGACGACTTTAACTTCGCCGACGCGATTTTTCCGTCGATGTCCTCGAAGGTCCCGAGTGGATTTAAGAAGTGTGGTCGGTGCGGCCGGCCTATCTCGCAGACCGACACCCACGCTTGGTGCCTCCAGTGCCTCGGGCCGGAGCACAATATCAAGTCGTGTTCTTTGTGTCTTGGTCTCCGGAAACGGACTCAGGTTGCGAGGCAAGTTCTTCGGGACCGTCTTTTTGGAACGTGCGCCGGCCCCTCGACGGCATCGGTATCGACGGCCGGTTCTTCGGTACCGGTATCGGTGTCTGCGAAATCGGCACCGATGGCATCGACCCCAGGAGTACAGGTCCCGTCGGCCCGCCGGTCCTCCGGTGACGGTAGGGGTGAGAGGCCGCGTGGGCAAATCGGCCCCGGTCACTCCCTCTGCTCACGGCCCTCGGGACCGAACCCTGTCCGACCCGGGCCCCTCGAGACCGAGGGGGATCGACCTCCTCCTCCGTCCCACCTGGCGCCGATGACGGGCACCGCAAAAAAACAGAAGAAGCACCGTCATCGGTCCCCATCGGTGCGCCCGGCCCTCGATGCCGGAGAGGAGTCGACGCCGAAGCGTCCGCGTCGAGAGGAAAGGTCCCCCTCGGTAGTGGAGGTACCGACGGTGCAGTCTCCTGGACCCGAACAGCTTCCGGTACCGACGCCTCTACCGGCCCCCCCGTCTTTCCCGACAGCGGGCCTGGACGAGTGCCTCCGAGCCATCCTTCCGGGGATCCTGGAAGGGCTGATGCGCCAGGCTGTGCCGGCGCCGGGGGTGCTTGCGCCCTCGGCGCCGTTGACTGTGGCGCCGGTGAGCTCTAGCCCGGTGCCGAGGCCTTCGACACCGCCGCCGCGACCGCCACGCAGGTGGAGTCGACGTCGATGGAGGGAGCTTCGTCCCCGCCGGCGCGGGAGTCCACCGCTCGACGACACCGAGGCCTCGGTGCCTCGACATCGAGCCGGGCCCGGTTGAGGACTCAGCTGCATGAGCTTATGTCCGATACCGAGGAAGAGGCCTCGTGGGGGAAGAGGAGGACCCCAGATATTTCTCCTCAGAGGAGTCTGTGGGCCTTCCCTCTGACCCCACGCCTTCACCTGAGAGGAAGCTCTCGCCTCCCGAGAGCCTCTCCTTTGCCTCCTTTGTCAGGGACATGTCTATATGCATTCCCTTCCCCGTGGTCTCTGAATGAGCCGAGGGCTGAGATGCTCGAGGTCCTCGACTATCCATCTCCACCTAGAGAGTCCTCCACGGTGCTGTTGCACAATGTCCTTAAGGAGACACTGCTTCGGAACTGGATGCGACCATTATCTAATCCCACCATCCCCAAGAAAGTAGAGTCCCAGTACAGAATTCACTCGGACCCAGAGTTAATGCGGCCCCAATTGCCTCATGACTCGGCGGTCGTGGATTCTGCTCTCAAGAGGGCACGGAGTTCGAGGGATACCGCCTCGGCGCCCCGGGGCGGGAGTCTCGCACTCTGGACTCGTTTGGGAGGAAGGCCTACCAATCTTCTATGCTCGTGACCCGCATCCAATCTTACCAGCTCTACACGAGCATCCACATGCGGAACAATGTGAAGCAACTGGCGGACCTGGTTGACAAGCTCCCGCCGGAGCAGTCCAGGCCTTATCAGGAGGTGGTCAGGCAGCTGAAGGCGTGCAGAAAGTTCCTGTCCAGGGGTATCTATGACACCTGTGACGTGGCATCTCATGCTGCGGCCCAAGGTATAGTGATGCGCAGGCTCTCATGGCAGCGTGCCTCTGACCTGGACAACCGCACCCAGCAGAGACTGGCCGACGTCCCTTGCCGGGGGGATAATATTTTTGGTGAGAAGGTCGAGCAGCTGGTGGACCAACTGCATCAGCGGGAAACCGCCCTCGACAAGCTCTCCCACCGGGCGCCTTCAGCATCCACCTCAGCAGGTGGACGTTTTTCCCGGGCCCGGCAGGCTGTGCCCTATTCTTTTGCCAAGCGTAGGTACACCCAGCCGGCCCGAAGGCCTCGTCAGGCACAGGGACAGCCCCAGCGCGCTCGTTCTCGTCAACAGCGTGCGCCTAAGCAGCCCCCTGCGCCTCCACAGCAAAAGCCGGGGACGAGCTTTTGACTGGATCCACGGGAACATAGCCGCCCTCAAAGTGTCCGTACTGGACGATCTGCCGGTCGGAGGGAGGTTAAAATTTTTTTTCACCAAAGGTGGCCTCTCATAACCTCCGACCAGTGGGTTCTCCAAATAGTGCGGTGCGGATACGCCCTGAATTTGGCCTCCCTGCCACCAAATTGTCCTCCGGGAGCTCAATCCTTCAGCTCCCATCACAAGCAGGTACTTGCAGAGGAACTCTCCGCCCTTCTCAGCGCCAATGCGGTCGAGCCCGTACCACCCGGGCAGGAAGGGCAGGGATTCTATTCCAGGTACTTCCTTGTGGAAAAGAAAACAGGGGGGATGCGTCCCATCCTAGACCTGAGAGGCCTGAACAAATTCCTGGTCAAAGAAAAGTTCAGGATGCTTTCCTTGGGCACCCTTCTGCCAATGATTCAGAAAAACGATTGGCTATGTTCCCTGGATTTAAAGGACGCATATACTCACATCCCTCACTGCCAGCTCACAGACAGTATCTCAGATTCCGCCTGGGCGCACGGCACTTTCAGTATTGTGTGCTGCCCTTTGGGCTCGCCTCTGCCCCACGAGTGTTTACAAAGTGCCTCGTGGTGGTAGCGGCGTATCTACGCAAGCTGGGAGTGCACGTGTTCCCATATCTCGACGATTGGCTGGTCAAGAACACCTCGGAGGCGGGAGCCCTCCGGTCTATGCAGTGCACTATTCAACTTCTGGAGCTGCTGGGGTTTGTGATAAATTACCCAAAGTCCCATCTCCAGCCAACACAGTCTCTGGAATTCATAGGAGCTCTGCTGAATACCCAGACGGCTCGGGCCTTCCTTCCCGAAGCGAGGGCCAACAACCTCCTGTCCCTGGCTTCGCAGACCAGAGCGTCCCAGCAGGTCACAGCTCGGCAGATGTTGAGACTTCTGGGTCATATGGCCTCCACAGTCCATGTGACTCCCATGGCTCGTCTTCACATGAGATCTGCTCAATGGACCCTAGCTTCCCAGTGGTTCCAAGCCACCGGGAATCTAGAAGATGTCATCCGCCTCTCCACCAGTTGCCGCACTTCACTGCTCTGGTGGACCATTCGGACCAATTTGACCCTGGGACGTCCATTCCAAATTCCTCAGCCCACGAAAGTGCTGACGACGGATGCATCTCGCCTGGGGTGGGGAGCTCATGTCGATGGGCTTCGCACCCAGGGTCTGTGGTCCCTCCAGGAAAAGGATTTGCAGATCAACCTCCTGGAGCTCCGAGCGATCTGGAACGCATTGAAGGCTTTCAGAGATCGGCTGTCCTGCCAAATTATCCAAATTCGGACAGACAATCAGGTTGCAATGTATTACACCAACAAGCAGGGGGGCACCGGATCTCGCCCCTTGTGTCAGGAAGCCGTCGGGATGTGGCGTTGGGCTTGCCAGTTCGGCATGCTCCTCCAGGCCACATACCTGGCAAGTGTAAACAACAGTCTGGCCGACAGACTGAGCAGAGTCATGCAACCGCACGAGTGGTCGCTTCATTCCAGAGTGGTACGCAAGATCTTCCGAGAGTGGGGCATCCCCTCGGTGGACCTTTTCGCCTCTCAGACCAACCACAAGCTGCCTCTGTTCTGTTCCAGACTTCAGGCACACGGCAGGCTAGCGTCGGATGCTTTTCTCCTTCATTGGGGGATCGGCCTCCTGTATGCTTATCCTCCCATACCTTTGGTGGGGAAGACCTTACTGAAGCTCAAGCAAGACCGCGGCACCATGATTCTGATTGCGCCCTTTTGGCCCCGTCAGATCTGGTTCCCTCTTCTTCTGGAGTTGTCCTCAGAAGAACCGTGGAGATTGGAGTGTTTTCCGACTCTCATTTCGCAGAACGACGGAGCATTGCTGCACCCCAACCTTCAGTCTCTGGCTCTCACGGCCTGGATGTTGAGGACGTAGACTTCGCTGCGTTGGGTCTGTCTGAGGGTGTCTCCCGTGTCTTGCTTGCCTCTAGGAAGGATTCCACTAAAAAGAGTTACTTTTTCAAGTGGAGGAGGTTTGTCGTTTGGTGTGAGAGCAAGGCCCTAGAACCTCGTTCTTGCCCTGCACAGAACCTGCTTGAATACCTTCTGCACTTATCAGAGTCTGGCCTCAAGACCAACTCAGTAAGGAATCACCTTAGTGCGATTAGTGCTTACCATTATCGTGTGGAAGGTAAAGCCATCTCTGGAGAGCCTTTAGTCGTTCGATTCATGAGAGGCTTGCTTTTGTCAAAGCCCCCTATCAAGCCTCCTACAGTGTCATGGGATCTCAACGTCGTCCTCACCCAGCTGATGAAACCTCCTTTTGAGCCACTGAATACCTGCCATCTGAAGTACTTGACCTGGAAGGTCATTTTCTTGGTGGCAGTTACTTCAGCTCGTAGGGTCAGTGAGCTTCAAGCCCTGGTAGCTCATGCTCCATATACCAAATTTCATCACAACAGAGTAGTGCTCCGCACCCACCCAAAGTTCCTGCCGAAGGTGGTGTCGGAGTTCCATCTTAACCAGTCAATTGTCTTGCCAACATTCTTCCCCAGGCCTCATACCCGCCCTGCTGAACGTGAGTTGCACACATTGGACTGCAAGAGAGCATTGGCCTTCTACTTGGAGCGGACACAGCCCCACAGACAGTCCGCCCAATTGTTTGTTTCTTTCGACCCTAACAGGCTAGGGGTCGCTGTCGGGAAACGCACCATCTCCAATTGGCTAGCAGATTGCATTTCCTTCACTTACGCCCAGGCTGGGCTGGCTCTTGAGGGTCATGTCATGGCTCATAGTGTTAGAGCCATGGCAGCGTCAGTGGCCCACTTGAAGTCAGCCACTATTGAAGAGATTTGCAAGGCTGCGACGTGGTCATCTGTCCACACATTCACATCACATTACTGCCTCCAGCAGGATACCCGACGCGACAGTCGGTTCGGGCAGTCGGTGCTGCAGAATCTGTTTGGGGTGTAAATCCAACTCCACCTTCCAGGACCCGAATTTATTCTGGTCAGGCTGCACTCTCAGTTAGTTGTTCTTCGTAGGTCAATTTTCTGTTGTATCCTCGCCGTTGCGAGGTTCAATTGACCTGGGTTCTTGTTTTGAGTGAGCCTGAGAGCTAGGGATACCCCAGTCGTGAGAACAAGCAGCCTGCTTGTCCTCGGAGAAAGTGAATGATACATACCTGTAGCAGGTGTTCTCCGAGGACAGCAGGCTGATTGTTCTCACCTACCTTCCCTCCTCCCCTTTGGAGTTGCGTTTTCATCTTTTTTGCTTGTCATTCAACTGGCGGGAACGGTCGTGCACGGGCGGGAAGATGGCCGCGCATGCGCGGTGGGCGTGACCTGCGTGCAGACCGCCCGCGAAGCTTCTTCCGGTTGGTGGGGGCTGCCGCGGACGTCACCCAGTCGTGAGAATAATCAGTCTGCTGTCCTTGGAGAACACCTGCTACAGGTATGTATCATTCACTTTCATGTGCCTTCTCCACACAGAACCCAAATATCCTTCTTCTTTCATCTATTCCTCCCCCCACCAAAAAATCCACATAGTTTGTCTCCGGCAGATATTTGCCAGGTAGCGACATGGTCGACGCTACATATCTTTGCCAAGTACTAGAGGATGGAGGTTGCAGCATGCTTGGAAGCCAGTTTCGGAGCTTTGGTCCTCGAGCAGCCACCAGCATCCCACCTACTAAAGGGATTGCTTTTAAACATCCCACAGGTTCTGGAATAGTGGGAAGCTACGTAATGGAAGGAGAAATTAGGTCTTCCGTGATCATTTTCTTTCCATTAGTCCTTCCCTCTATTCCAGGGGCCCGCCTGAGGTTTTGGAGATGTCTAGTCTGTGCGAAGTAATGGGTTAAATAGTGACTGTCATCTTGTAAGGTGCTTCCTGCATACCCCTTGTTCTGTACCAATTGTCCAGAGATGAGAGGTCCTCACTTGTTTGCTTGTCTGGTTTGTATAAGTCAGTGCGTTGTTGTGTTTATTCTGAGTTTTACCTTACTGCTTGTCTATAAATATTGAAGAGCTGGACTGGATGTCAAGAGATGTTTCAGCTCAGTTTTCAGTTCGCTATCTCCACTTGCTGGTTGATGGTCACAACTATCCCACAGGTTTGAAGTCACCAGAGGAACTTTCTCCAACTTTGGAGACTCATCTGCCTTGACGCAGAGCCAATGTTCTAGTTGAAACTCTTTTCCATATACTTCCCATGAACAGTACTTTGAAGAGTCAGACTCAAACCTTGCCTGGGAGACAGATCAAGACCACCAGGATCTCTCAGCTGAGGAGTCCTATGGCATTACATTTGATCATCACCTGAGAGACATAGATCTCCTCTGGAGAGTCTATCTTTCCATAGTGTAAGTAGCAGATGAATCCAGAAACTGGTGGGTTGTATCAGTCTACCAGCAGGTGGAGATAGAGAACACTGAAAGAAGCCAGTGATCCTGGACGTCCAGCCCCTCTTCTTTCAGTATATCTCTCTCCAGCAGGTGATGGACAGATTTCCTCCAGCTCCTGGGTCGTATTGGCCAGTTGAGGCAGGGGGTGTATGGCGGGTGGTGCCAACTTTGAAGGCATACTTGTTGCTCAGGTCCCTGCCTTATCCCACAGCTTCCTGTACTCCAGGCTGCTCCCTTCAAGAAAGAAAGAAAAAGATGACGGAACCCTTATTGGGAAAATAATTCAGTGCTGACAATGACATGTTGTAGTCACAGTTCGAGATTCATGTCTCTTTTGTGAGGAAGGTTTGCTCTTTGGTTGTCTCAGTTTTCTGCTTTGTGATGCAACATATACTGAAGGAAGAGGGGGCTGGACGTTCAGAATATTTTGAAGTTCTAGATTATGACTTTCCACCTAGAGAAGGAATCGATGTCCACTTCATTCAATTAAGAAAAATACTGAAAAACTGGGAGACTCCACTGACAGTTCGGGTAGCCCCAAAGAAAACTGATACGATGTGTACTAGATACAGAAATCCACCGGATTTGAGAGATCACAATTATCCCATCATTCTCTAGTTGTGGAATCTGCCTTAAAGCACACTCGCATTGCAAGATCTCATGCTTCTGCTCCTCTAGGAGAGAAGCTAGGACATTACTCTTCTAGCAGAAAAACTTTCAGGCTTCAATGCTAACCAATTGCATTTTTGGATTATCAACTTTATTCCACAATTTACGTACTCTGTATTAGAGATTTTATCTTTTACGGAATTCCTTCTCCCTGAGAAAACTGAGGAATTCCATAAGCTGCACACAAAACTTCTCGACTATCGTAAATATCTGACAAGACATGCCTTTGATGTCTCTTCACATATTTCCTCTTTAGTAGTGACAATGTGACATCTCCGACCTCGAATCCGCTGTTCAGGAGCGTCTAGCAGATGCTCCTTGTCATGAAGGAAACATTTGGTGACAGTCGAAGTGGCCGATCTGATTTAAAGGATACAATCTAAAGATGATGTGTGAAAAAGTGCTGAGGCAGGCACACAAGCACCGAAACACGGCTCCTGTGTCGAGTCATTTGATGACCATTGATAAAGACTTTGTAATTACATACGTCTCCCTGGGCTATTGAAAGAGCCAGATCATCCTACTCCTTTTTTCGCTGTACTATTGTGGTCACACCTCATGCCTTAGTCTGCAACATGCTCTAGGACACTGTTTCCCAAGTCTGCTCCTAGAGTACCCCTTGCCAGTCAGGTTTTCAGGATGTCCACAATGAATGTGCCTGAAAGAGATTTGCATATGATGGAGGCAGTGTATGCAAATCAAGTTCATGCATATTCATTGTGGATATCCTGAAAACCTGACTGGCAAAGAGTACTCCAGGACTGGACTTGGGGAAACACTAATATAGAACATACAAAGCCTCATAGGAAGTCCTCCCAGATTTTTGTGTCCTTAGACCCTAACTGATTGTACATTTGGTGATGGGAATCCCCAATATCAACTTGGTTTGCTGACTGTATCTCGTACATGTATACTCGGGCTGGGCTGACCCTTCGTGGCTGGGTTACTGCTCACAATGTCGGAGCCATGGTGGCTTCAGTAGCTCATTTCCGCTCTGCCTCCATTGAAGACATTTGCAAGATGGCTGCATGGTCTTCTATCCACACCGTCACTGCTCACTACTGTCTGGAGCAACATTCTTGGTGGAGTAGCCAGTTTGGACAAGGAGTCCTGCAGAATATTTTTGCCACTTAAAAGTCAACTCTGCCCTCCCGCCCCTTTTTTTTCCCACCAGGCTCACTATCTGCTTAATTATAAAATTGACTTTTATTGTGATCCTGGTAGCTAGTGAGTCCTACATGTGAGAATATTATGTCTGCTTGTCCTTTGAGAAAGCTAAGATACTTACCTGTACCGGGTGTTCTCCAGGGACAGCAGGCATAAATTCTCACATCCCTTCTGCCTCCCTTTGGAATTCTCTCTTAACTTTAATGCTTTACTGCTGGTCTCGCACTCCAGCATCGGGCGGGAAGGTACCTTCACACGCACGGTGGGGACACTGCTTCAAAGATTTTAAATGACAGTGCACTTGGCACTGTCCACACTGGGCTCCATGGATGACGTCACCCACATGTGAGAATGTATGCCTGCTATCCTCGGAGAACACGTGCTTACAGGTAAGTATCTTTAGCTTTCTCCTTCAATCGGCTTCTAATGTACCTTAAGAAATAAAGTGATGTCAAGAGCGGGGTCTGTTAGGATTCATGTTTTGGCATCTGCATTCCAAACCAAACTAGCTAGTTGATAGTCCTGGGTTTATTTGTAAAACCGTACTGCTACTTTTTAAAACTCTTTTCTAACCATGCCATTTAGCTCTGAGCTAGTTTTTAAATCAAACGATGGCTGCCAAGAATCTTGTGCTCCCCATATTACAAGACCAGCGTCAGGTTTCTTCTTTGATAAATCACACCTTGCAAACACACATAGAATTAGATAATGGCACGCAAGATAAAAGTAACAAGGTGCTCTTATTTTGCATGCCATTGCCCGATTCTACATTATGTACATCTATACAAAGTGACTGTCGGCAGTGGTGTGTGCTGCCATATGGCAGACAGCATTTTGATTTGCAGGCCTGTCTTCCACTCCTCAGTTGGTCAGAGTTGGGAATGCTAGGGAAGTACTGTTCACGGTCCTTCAAAGATTCTCTCATCCTGCAATAGCAATACACGGTGGCCAGACTGTGGTTGTGCATGTGATAAATTCCAGAGAGATGCAGTTAATGGTCACTAGGTGGGAGATGGGAAATGTCGAGAAGGGGTGGGGGGAGATCCTGACTAGCTATGAATGAAGGTTCTTAATGCTGTAGCCTGATAAAGGGAGGTTGAAACTGCCAGGCCACAAAGAAAACCCACATAACGACTGCAGAATTTTGTTGGTGGAAAGAAGTGCTAAACATGCTCTCTTCGATTTGTGAAAAGTCAGGGCTGACGTTCTGTGGCAAAAGTATATTTGTCCTATTGCTTCTTTTGTCTTCAAGGCCGTGGTTATTGCTGCCCAACACAATGAGATCCAGGAGATGGAGCTGCGTGGCCGTTCGTTGGACTCCCTTAAAGATATTGTTTTTAAACAGTATAATCAGGTGAGCCCACGCTCCCAGCAGCGGCTTTCTAAGATGAGTCTTGGTTTTCTGTTTCAGGACAGGTGGGAGATTGTTATAGTGGTACAGTATTGATCCGTTGATGTGGACAGCCTTTCAATAAGGTAACACTCGGGCAGCCAAAGTCTTCCTCCTTGAGAAGTGAGGACGGTTTCTCAGAAAGGAGTTACTTCATACCTCGGTAATTGTTGAATGCCCTGTAGAAGTAACAGACATTTAATATAATTTTTCTTTGCCCTTTGTAATAACTGTCCCATGTCCTTCGTGATGAAGGTAAGGGTCCCAAGGTCACCAATGATCAGCAGTGTTCTTACTCTAGATGTAAAATGTTTGTTTAGAGGATTTTATGGTGTTGCTGAGCTAGGTAATAAGTGTCATACACAGGTGGGTGCCAGCTGTCCTACCAAGCGTACCAGACTGCTTTCACGGACTCGTTCTTGCCCTGGGGAGGAGAAATGAGGTAGACTGGCAACAGCTTCTACTGCCACAAAACAGAAGCATTAAAATAAAGGTTTATGTAAGAACCTAGATATTAAATAGAAGAAAGTCTTAAGAGTTCAATGTAGGGTTTGCCAAGAATGTTTCAGAGATTAATGCCTAAGAAATTAATATTTGATTTTTTTTTCTTTTATTAGTCTTTTCAGACGTATCATCCAAGGCCCCTCCAAGAAAGAAATGTGGCTTCAGAAATAGGTATTACAGAATTTTCTAAGCAATCGGTCCCATCTTTTTTTTTAAGCCAGCAACTGCAATGCCCAATTAACTTGTTTTGTCCGTTATGATGCTTTACAGGTGAAGCGTAATCCTGGAAAACCGCCCAAATTACCCCCCTTCTGTGGTTGGTCATCTGGTTCTGTTAGCACAGCCAGATGACATTAACAGGGTGGCATCTACTAAGGCCATGTTTCCCAAGTCAGTCCTGGAGTACCCCCTTGCCAGTCAGGTTTTCAGGAGATTCACAATAAATATGCATGAAAGAGATTTGCATATAATAGAGACAGTATATGCAAATCAAATCAATTTAATTCATATTCATTGATATCCTGAAAGCCTGACTAGTAAGGGGGGAGGGGGTACTCCAGGACCGACTTGGGAAACATTGTGCTAAGGGGCTGTATGTCAAGGGAGGCAAAGAGCAGCAGTAATGGTGGCTGCGCATGTCCAGAGAGGAAGAAGCGATGGGGGAAGCAGCAACCATGTGGGCCCAGGGAGGAAGAGGTAGTAGCAGTGGCAGCTGCATGTGTTCAGACCAGGCATTTGCAGCAGCCATGGTTGTGGCAGTCTTTTTGTCACTACGGCCTGATGATAAGAGAAAAGGTGGATAGTATGTTGGAATTAGGGAAAGGAAGGGAGTAGTGTGTATTGCTCTAAGAGGTGGTAAAGTGCACTGGCATCAAGGATGGGAGAAGCAGGGTGTGTGCTGCTGTCTGGAAAGCAGGGAAGGTGTACCAGGGTTAGTGAGGGGAGGGGAATTGATAGAGAAGCGAGTATGTGGCTGCTGGGGCTAATGAGGAGAATAAGTATATATCAATGTTTAATGAGCCTGCAAATAGGTGGGAAAATGTGGGATACAAATGCAACAAATGTGTGGAAAAAAAATGAATTCACCTAAAAATATTCCTAAAGTTTAATTTTGTGTAAGTCCCCTTGTTGTATAGGTGAGCTAGGCAGCTGCCTAGTCAACTGCCAGGGATGGTGGGAGAAAGGGCACATAAAGAACTTATTTGGTAGGACCAGGGCTGGCGCCAACCTTAAGGCTGGAGGGCCAGGCAAGCAAGGCATCAGACTTCCACTCAGACAAAAATCCAGATCACACTGTGAAGTAACGTAAATCAAACTGGAGCATTGCTGCACTCTCAATTGATTTTATTTATTGCATTTGTATCCCACATTTTCCCACCTATTTGCAGGCTCAGTGTGGCTTACAGAAACCTGTTATGGCCTCACCATATCAGGGTACAAAGATACAATTGATGTTACAGAGATATGAAGGATAACAGGATCATAAGTAGTCTAATCAAGCAATTATAAAAGATATTTATAGTAAGGGATGAGTGGTGTTATGTTGAATTAGTTATGGATTTTCATGATAGGTTTTCAGCGATTTGCGAAAGTTAGTGATTTCGTTAATTGTTTTCACGTGATTTGGTATAGCGTTCCATAATTTCGTGCTCATGTAGGAAAAGCTGGAGGTATGTGTTAGTTTGTATTTTAGTCCTTTGCAACTGGGGAAGTGTAGGTTAAGAAAAGTACGGGCAGATCTTTTGGCGTTTCTGGGTGGGAGGTCTACGAGGTCAAGCATGTATGACGGAGCGTCTCCGTAAATGATTTTGTGAACACAGATGAACACCCAAAGTTAAGTCAAACACCGACTTATATACATTGGATAGCCTTCTCTTCTACTCACACGTTTCATATTTCAAGGCTACTCAGGGTGGGCTGATGATATTCAGATAGTTACTAGCACACTTGAACAAGCTGATGGTCACGTACATTAAAGTGATACCTTTGCTGCTGTAGCCTGGTACAGTAAAAGATGTTACTCTTCCATATCATCAAGCTGATCAATCCATAGACTGGTGGGTTGTGTCCATCTACCAGCAGGTGGAGATAGAGAGCAAACTTTTGCCTCCCTATATGTGGTCATGTGCTGCCGGAAACTCCTCAGTATGTTCTCTATCTCAGCAGGTGGTGGTCACACACAGCAGCAGCTCTGGCTAGGCCTCCAAGCCTAATTTTTAGGTTTTGTTGAGTGCCTGGGGTTGAGGGCTCTTTTGAGCAAGTGCAAACCTGGTGGTGCCAGGTCCCTCCTTTTCTCCCCCCTCCCGCTGGCTCCGTTAAAAAAAAAAAAAAAATTTTGAACGTCCTTAAAGGCGTTTATTTCGACGTTTATTTAAGCGTCTATTGCAGCTACTCACTGGGTCGTTACAACTCGGAGCGGACAGCAGGTAATTTTTACCTTTTTATAGCGGGCAGGGGGTTCCCCGATTCTTCTCCTCGTGGCATATGGCGTCGGAGGGCGAGGGCGCAAAGGGTCGCTCCCCGGGTCGCTTGAGCGCTTCTAGAGGGGATGCGGGGGTCTTAAAGCCTGATTCGCCCTTGTTGGGTGACAGTTTCGTGACCGATGAATGTCCCGGTCCTTCCTCCGGCGTGGCGGTTTTTCCCGCCATAAACGCCCATCCCCCGCTCCTCGCCTCCGCCATCTTGGCCGGCCACGCGGCTCGGACGGCTTCTTCTTGGGCCGCCCTTGAGGTTGGAGACATTAATGCCATGAACGCCCTTAATTTGGGCGACGGCACAGAAGCGGCTAAAGTTAAGAGCCGTTCTTCCCGCGCGGCTCCTTCGCGGAGTTTCGCGCCGGACGCCATTTTGGATGCGCAGCATGTCTCTCCCCCGCTATTGAGAGCGCCGGTTGAGGGTGCGTCTAGGGCTGTTGCCCAGGCTGCGGAAGTGCACAGTCTGGGGGGTTTCTCCCCCGAGTTTGTTTTGCTGCTGCATCAGGCCTTCCTCATGCACAACGCTGCCCCTGCTCCCTCGTCTGGTAAAGAGGTTGAGGTTCCCAGAGGTAAACGCCCTCGGGTTGATTCCCAGGCCTTGGAGGAATTTGTCTCCTCCGATGTAGATGAGGGCAGCGTGTCTGAGGTCTCCCAACGGTCCTTTGCGGATTCCTTGGAGGAGACGGATCCCCGCTCGGATGGAGCGGATGACCCCTCTGCAGCGCGGCTTTTTAGCCCAGAGGATTTGCCCAACCTGTTGTTACAGGCCATGGACACTTTGAAGATTTCCTCTCCGGAGGACGTCTCTCCCTCAGCCCCTGTTGGCTCTGCCATTATGCTGGGGACGAAGCGCCCGCCTAGAACCTTCCACGTGCATGATGCCATGCACACCTTAATTTCGGCTCAATGGGATGTCCCAGAAGCGAGCCTTAAGTGGCTAGGGCTATGTCCCGCCTCTATCCTTTGGCTGTGAGTGAACGTGAGGCCTATCTGTGGCCTACCGTGGATTCTTTGATCACTGCGGTGACTAAGAAAACGGCGTTGCCGGTGGAAGGTGGCACAGCCCTAAAGGACGCCCAAGACAGAAGATTGGAGGCGGCCTTAAGGTCGTCCTTTGAGGCGGCTGCTTTAAATTTGCAGGCCTCAGTTTGCGGCTCCTATGTGGCCAGGGCGTGCCTGACTATGGTACAGCGGGCTTCCCCCTCGGATCATTCCTTGAGGGCTGATTGGCCGGCCCTGGAATCGGGCTTAGCCTATTTGGCAGACTTGCTGTATGATGTCTTGAGAGCCTCAGCTAAAGGCATGGCTCAGACAGTCTCTGCGCGGCGGTGGCTTTGGCTGAAACATTGGTCTGCTGACCACGCCTCTAAATCCCGCCTGGCTAGATTGCCTTTTAAAGGCAAGCTGCTCTTTGGGGTCGAGCTGGACAAAATCGTGACCGATCTCGGCACGTCTAAGGGCAAGAAGTTACCAGAGGTCAGGGCTCGGGCTAGTGCTCGTCCCGGTACCTCCAGAGGACGGTTTCAGGAAGCCCGTCGGTACCGCCCGGGCAGGTCGGGTTTTTCTGCCCCCTCTTCCTTTAAGAGGAATTTCTCCCCCAAGCAGCATTCCTTTCGCAGAGACCGCCGTCCCGGAGGTGCTCCCTCCGGTCCTCCCCCAGGGTCTCGTACCCAATGACGGGGTCTTGGTCCACGCCCCAGTGCAGATTGGAGGACGGCTGTCCTCGTTTCTGGGCGAGTGGACCACAATAACTTCAGACGCGTGGGTGCTGGAAGTCATCAGAGACGGCTACAAACTAGAGTTCTGCCGACCCTTAAAAGACGGGTTTGTACTCTCTCCCTGCAAGTCTCCGGTCAAAGCTGTGGCAGTGCAGCAGACCTTGGACAATCTGATCCGCCTGGGCGCGGTCGTTCCGGTGCCAGAAAGTCAGCTTGGCAAGGGACGTTACTCCATTTACTTTGTGGTACCAAAGAAAGGAGGTTCTGTCCGGCCTATCCTCGACCTCAAAGGGGTCAATCGGGCCTTGAAAGTGCGGCACTTTCGCATGGAGACTCTCCGCTCTGTTATAGCGGCAGTGAAGGCAGGAGAGTTCCTGGCATCCTTGGACATCAAGGAAGCGTACCTACATATTCCCATCTGGCCTCCTCATCAACGCTTTCTGCGTTTTGCAGTCCTGGGACGACACTTCCAGTTCAGAGCCCTCCCTTTCGGGTTGGCTACTGCTCCGCGGACCTTTTCCAAAGTAATGGTGGTCATCGCGGCCTTCCTACGAAAGGAAGGGGTACAAGTCCATCCTTATCTGGACGACTGGTTGATCCGAGCCCCCTCTTATGCAGAGTGCGGCAAAGCTGTGGACCGGGTAGTTGCTCTTTTGAGCTCCCTGGGATGGATCATCAACTGGGAGAAGAGCCAGCTGCGCCCGACTCAGTCCCTGGAGTACCTGGGAGTTCGATTCGACACCCAAGTGGGCAGAGTGTTCCTGCCAGACAATCGGATTGTCAAGCTTCAGGCTCAGGTGGACCAGTTCCTAGTAGCCTCTCCCCTTCGGGCTTGGGACTATGTGCAGCTGTTGGGCTCTATGACGGCCACGATGGAAGTTGTGCCCTGGGCCAGGGCTCATATGAGACCACTTCAACACTCTTTGCTGCAGCGCTGGACTCCGATGTCGGAGGATTATGCTGTGCGCCTTCCCTTGGACCCAGCAGTGCGCAAGGCGCTGAGCTGGTGGATGCAGACAGACAAGTTGTCTGCGGGAATGCCTCTGGTGACCCCAGAGTGGATTGTCGTCACGACGGACGCCTCGTTGTCGGGCTGGGGAGCCCACTGCTTGGGAAGGACAGCGCAGGGGCTATGGTCTCCTGCAGAGGCAAAGTGGTCTATCAACCTCCTGGAACTCAGAGCCATTCGGTTGGCGCTTTTGGAGTTCATCCCGGTACTGGTGTTGAAGCCTGTACGGGTCTTGTCGGACAATGCCACGGCTGTGGCCTATGTCAACCGCCAGGGAGGTACCAAGAGCGCCCCTCTAGCCAAGGAGGCTATGAATATTTGCCAGTGGGCGGAAGCGAACCTGGAGCAGCTTTCAGCGGCCCACATTGCCGGAGTCATGAATGTCAAGGCGGACTTTCTCAGTCGCCATACCTTGGAGCCCGGAGAGTGGCAGCTATCTGCTCAGGCGTTCTTGGACATCACGAAGCGCTGGGGCCAGCCGAGCCTAGATCTGATGGCGTCATCGGCCAATTGCCAAGTGCCGCGCTTTTTCAGCAGAGGACGGGACCCTCGATCCCTGGGAGTAGATGCTCTTCTCCAACAGTGGCCGACACAAGAGCTTCTCTATGTGTTCCCGCCCTGGCCCATGTTGGGCAGGGTGCTAGACCGGGTGGCAAAGCATCCCGGCAGGGTAATCCTGGTGGGTCCGGATTGGCCCAGGCGTCCCTGGTATGCGGACTTGATCAGGCTCTCAGTCGACGATCCTATGCAGCTGCCAGTGGAGCAGGGCCTGTTACATCAGGGTCCCGTGGTGATGGAGGATCCCTCCCCCTTTGGTCTTACGGCCTGGCTATTGAGCGGCAGCGTCTGAGGAAGAAGGGCTTCTCAGACAAGGTCATCGCCACTATGCTGAGAGCGAGGAAGCGCTCTACTTCTACTGCTTACGCCAGGGTTTGGCGTATCTTTGCAGCGTGGTGTGAAGCAGGCTCACTTTCTCCCTTCACTGCTCCAATTTCTTCAGTGTTGGCGTTCCTGCAAGAAGGTCTGGAGGAAGGCCTGTCGCTCAGTTCCCTTAAAGTCCAGGTAGCGGCTCTGGCTTGCTTCAGGGGCCGCCTGAAGGGTGCTTCCCTGGCTTCGCAGCCAGATGTGGTGCGCTTTCTCAAGGGAGTTAATCACCTGCGCCCTCCTCTGCACTCAGTGGTGCCTGCATGGAATCTCAACCTGGTACTAAGAGCATTGCAGAAGCCGCCTTTTGAACCCTTGTCGAGGGCATCTCTGAAAGACCTGATGTTGAAAGCAGTCTTTTTGGTGGCTATCACTCCAGCCAGAAGAGTTTCCGAGCTCCAGGCGCTCTCATGTCGAGAGCCTTTTCTGCAGTTCACTGAGGCAGGAGTGACTATTCGCACAGTGCCTTCCTTCCTGCCCAAGATTGTTTCTCGCTTCCATGTGAATCAGCAGCTCTGTCTCCCTTCCTTTCGTAGGGAGGACTACCCAGAGGAGTACTGTGCTCTTAAATATCTGGATGTGAGACGAGTCATCATCAGATACTTGGAAGTGACCAATGATTTCCGGAAATCGGATCATCTGTTTGTCCTGTTTGCAGGTCCTCGTAAGGGTCTGCAGGCTGCTAAGCCTACAGTGGCAAGATGGGTCAAGGAAGCCATTGCAGCGGCTTATGTGGCCGCGGGGAAGGTGCCGCCTATCCAGCTGAAGGCTCACTCCACGAGAGCTCAGGCGGCCTCGATGGCAGAGGCCGGATCCGTCTCCTTGGAAGAGATATGCAAGGCGGCAACTTGGGCTTCGGCTCATACATTCTCCAAGCATTACCGTTTGACTGTGGCTGCACGGGCGGAGGCCCGGTTTGGAGCTTCGGTGTTGAGGTCAGGGATTTCATTGTCCCGCCCTGGGTGAGTACTGCTTCGGTACATCCCACCAGTCTATGGATTGATCAGCTTGATGATATGGAAGGTAAAATTATGTATAATCATACCTGATAATTTTCTTTCCATTAATCATAGCTGATCAATCCATAGCCCCTCCCAGATATCTGTACTGTTTTTATTCTGGTTGCATTTCAGGTTCAAGTTTAGTCTTCAGTTACTTCAGAAAGACTTCGTGTTCAAGTTTTTTCACTTGGATTCTTCAAGAGTTAAGACGAGTTTGTGTTACAGTGAGCTGCTGCATTCCTCTCCCCTCCGTTTTACGGGGCTGGATTGAGACTTAAAATTCTGCCGGCACTCCCTCCCGCTTCGTGCGGCTGTAGGGCAGCTTTGTACCCCTCCCGCTTCGGCGGTGTTAGGGTCAGTCAGCTCCTCCCGCGGTTGCGGTTGCAGGATAAGCCAGATCCCCCCGCATCGGCGGGTGTGGTGTCCCTCCCCCGCTCCGCGGGGATGAGCTGGACGGATTCCCCTCCCCCACTTGTGTGGGGATGAGCTGGGTTAATTCCCCTCCCCCGTTTCGGCGGTGGTGAGCTGGGCAGAGTGTCCCTTCGTGGGTGTAATTCTCTAAGTGCTGAGTCCTGCGGATGGAGCTTTGATATCGACATACTGAGGAGTTTCCGGCAGCACATGACCACATATAGGGAGGCAAAAGTTTGCTCTCTATCTCCACCTGCTGGTAGATGGACACAACCCACCAGTCTATGGATTGATCAGCTATGATTAATGGAAAGAAAATTATCAGGTATGATTATACATAATTTTACCTTGTTCACTTAAATTTTCCTACTCTCTGCTCTAGGCGTAGGGTCCCATGAAAATGATGTTATGGACTGCTTGGGTGTGGTAGTGCTGAATGTCCTAAGATTCCACTTACTACTTCTACTTGAGACTACACAGGGTGAGAAGGGTCCCCACACCTCCTCACTATAGCAAGCCAGTACTGGGTTTCAGATCTGTCACTTGCCCCAGTCTCTCTCTCTCTCTCTCTCTCCAACTCACTCTTGTGGGTTAACAGAAAAGAAGGCTGCCAGCTACAGACACTGATGTGTTTATCAGGAACAACAAGAGAAAAAAAAATCAGGGGCGTAGCCAGACCTCAATGTTTGGGGGGGGGGGCATATTTTGACCTGCCTCCCTGCCACAACTCCCACCCCCGCCGCAACCCCACATACCTTGGCTGGCAAGGGTCCCCCAACCTCCACCAGCCGAAACCTTTCTTCGGCACTTTTCTCTGCGCATTGCCTGCCCTGCTTCCTCTCACATCACGTGCACGCTCGGTTTTAGTGAAACTGAGCATGCACATGAGAGGAAGCAGGGCAGGCAATGCGCAGAGAGCAGCCCTGGAGAAACGCTTCAGCTGGCCGGGGTTGGAGAACCCCACCAGCCAAGCCAGGGGCTTAGGATCCAATTTTGGGGGGGGCCAGGCCCCCCGTAGCTATGCCACTGGGAAAAATACATACAGCCCTATACTGTATATTTTCCCTTAGTTACCCCTGTAATCGGAAACCATCTCTGTGCATGTTTTTAGTACCCCACCAATTAGCTTGAAAATAAAATCCCTCAATGGACTATTAAAGAATCTTGGTTCCAAAACCTGTAAAGTATGGAAAGCTGTTTTCTGGATAAATGAATGTTTGCTTTTATTTTCAAGAATTCTAGTCAACATTAAAAAAAATTTCACTGAATATCATATACTTTACAAATAAATGCCACTCGGTGTAAATTTCACACATCCTATGGCTGTCTATGAAGGCAGTCTGTTTCCGGTGTAACCTTGTTTTTTTTTTTTTAATGTACTTAACAGGTTTTTTAAACTAAGCTCTTCCATTTGTAAACCCCCTAGAATCTGAAGCCCTATTTATGGGCATCATTTGAGTGCAAAGGAATGGGCTTGTCATGTGACCCAGGAATCGTGGATAAGGGGGTACAGCTGGGCTACGTGCATTGCTTTTAGTGCTGTACATTTTTTTGCTTCAAGCATTGTGGGGGGGGGGGGGGGGGGAGAGTCATTGTTTTTGAGATACATAAACCTCCCCAAAAATGGATGAACAGGTTGGATTAAAGAGATTAGAACTTCTCCGCTTTTTTTGTAGTTGATCCAAGGGTGATTTATGAAAATAAGCAGGAAAAAGAGCGTGTATGGACTCTGAACCAGGAAGCTTTTGGTGATGGACCCCATCCCAAACTAGAATTTGCTCAGTATAAGGTATGCTCTCTTTCTCTCATGTCTAGCCATCTTCTGACTTAACATAACAAAGCTTAGTTTATTTGAATCTGCTAGACCAATTTCCTCAAGCATTTCTTCCAGGGGTGGGCAACCTTTATACAAAGAGGGCCACATGATCACTGCCATCAAAACTCAATGTGATGACTGAATGAACAAAAATTATTACCAGTATGGTGTGTTACTGTATATTTCTGTCATTACTTGAAAAGTTTAATGAGATCTCTGCTGCTGTTCTGAAGATATTTAATATTGTCGAAACTCTGGTTAATGTTTGTGTGTATACTTCCATGGTCTTGCAGGCCACATAAAATCAATGGTGAGCTGCATATGGCCTATGGCAGTGATAGTGAACCTTTCAGAGACCGAGTGCCCAAACAGCAACCCAAAATCTAATTATGTATCGCAAAGTGCCAACAGGGCAATTTAACCTGAATAACAGAACTTTAAAAGCATTTGGCATGCTTTTGAATAATTAATGTGATTTTTGCTGTTGCATTCATGCTGATAACTTGTCTAACCTTGGCTCATACTTTCCTCTCTCCCCTGCTCTCCCCTCCATCCACCCACCCATGTCCAGCAACTCTCCTCTGCCCTGCCCTCCATCCATCCATCCATACCCAGCAATTCTGTTCTCTCCCTTGTTCTGCTCCCCTGCATCCATCCATACCCAGCGATTCTCTTCTCTCCCCTGCCCTCCCCTCCCGCTCCCATCCATACCCTGCATGTAAATCTTTTTTATTACCTCCGTCAAAGCAGCTGCGTCTTTGAAAGCCCTGCCCGTCTCTAGCCTTCCCTTCATGAGTTCATTCCCTCAGAGTCAGTCCCGCCTTCTGACATCATTTCCGCGAGGGCGGGACTGACTCTGAGGGAACGAACTCGCGAAGGGAAGGCTAGATACAGGCAGGGCTTTCAAAGACGCGGCCGCTTCGACAGAGGTAATCAGCGCCAGCAGGGAGGACATGCAAGGGGATGTTGGGTGGGTGGGCCTGGAGGGAAAGTGGCTGGGCCTGGGTGACGGCACGCATGCCAACAGAGAGGGCTCTGCGTGTCCTCTCTGGCACGCGTGCCATAGGTTCGCCATCATTGGCCTATGGGTTGCTCACCCCTGATATATACCAAAGCAAATTACAGATTCATAAATTGTACAAGCAAGTAGTTAACTATTAAATTATTATCCATAGCCTTTATATTGTAATCTAAACACCTGACAGCTTACTACAAAGGAGCCACAAATACTGGAAAACAAACATATCATAGGGAGAATAGGGAACAAGGGTATCAGAGAAATGAAGGATTAGTGATATTACTGCAAGTCCTCTGTTTAAAATTTCCTCAGGCACTCGGGCAAAGTAAAAGGTTTAGAGTAGGAGCTCTTAATCTGCAAGCAGGCAGGCAGCATGTTCCACAGAGTGGGTGGTCAGTCAGTAAATGTTTACTGCTAAAGATGTAAAAAGACTGGAAGTGGTGCAAAGAAAAGCTACAAAAATGGTATGGGATTTGCGTTGCAAACCGTACGAGGAGAGGCTTGCTGACCTGAACATGTATACCTTGGAGGAAAGGAGAAACAGGGGTGTCATGGTACAGAAGTTCAAATATTTGAAAGGTATTAATCCGCAAATGAACCTTTTCCGGAGACTGGAAGGCTAGAGGACGTGAATTGAGCTTGAAGGGGAGCAGACTCAGGACTAATGTCAGAAAGTATTTTTTCACAGAGGGGGTGGTGGATACGTGGAATACCCTCCCACGGGAGGTGGTGGAGATAACGGTAATGGAATTCAAACGTGTGGGATAAACACAAAGGAATCCTATTTTGAAGGAATGGATCTGTGGAATCTTAGCAGAGATTAGGTGGCAACGCCGGTAATTGGGAAACAAAATCGGTGCTGGGCAGACTTCTACGATTCCCCTGATCGTGACTGACTAGATAGGGATGGGCTGGAGTGTAAATTTTAAGGGGCTTCGACGTTATCTTCAGAACTTAGTACAAGAAGAGTGCTGGGCAGACTTGTACGGTCTATGCCCTGAGAATGACAAGGACAAATCAAAACTAGGGTATAAAGTATCACATACCATGTAAAACGAGTTTATCTTGTTGGACAGACTGGATGGACCATACAGGTCTTTATCTGCTGTCTTTTACTATGTTACTATGTATGTGTGGTGGTTACTGGACATGTCACAATTGTTTGTCACATGGGGGCGCTGTTTAATTTTCTAAAACTGGAAGCATTCTGTGGAGGCAGGAGGCTACAGAAACCAAGGTCACATGCCAATGAACTAGCGTCCTAAATATATATTCAGCAGGGTTCTTGATCCTCCTTTCAAGTGTGCAGTTTGGTATCTCTAAGGATTTATCGGTGGGAGGAGGATGGCGACTGATTCCAATATTGTAGTACCTTAGAGGAAATAGGCCAAGTTACTTGAAAGGCAGGCTATCCCTCTATCCTCCTCTGAGGCATCTAAGATCCTCCCAAAATTATAGCTTCCCCCCCAAGGAAATCAAATGATCTGATACCCAGTTCTGCTGTGTAGCAGTCTTTACTGTCTAGACCTCAGTACCAGAAGAGCTACACCTAATTTAAAACTGTCTCTGCTTTTTGCCATGCCTTTAATGGGTTTTGAGATTGACTAGCCAGCTGCACATACCCAGACTGAGGTCAACTGCATACACTGTGGTTTTCTGGGGTAGCTCAGGGTACATCCTTTTTTCCTGGATAAAATTAGGCACAGGAATCATAACCATGCAAAAAGAAGGCAGCCTCAGGACAGAGTTGAGTCAGGAAAAGCAATGTACATAGTTGAGAATTTAAGGGAGAAAAATTCATCCTACCCTTTCACAAACACCCTCTAAATTCTGTGCTTTCACAGGGCCCAGATTTTTTTTTTTTTTTAAGTTTTTATTATTTTCAAAGTATCACAAAAGCCTTGCCAATCCCTATAAACCATACATAGAGCATAAAATACAACTGTTGTAGCAAGTATAAATTGGAAACAAGGTACAGTCAAATAACACTATTCTATAAACATAGAACCCCCCTCCCCCTCTCCCACCCTACCCACCCTGGGTAACATACTGCAGTCCATTCCCTGGAGCTACCTAGAGCTCATGCGGTTACATCAAACAGAGATCCCTCTCCAGTCCATGTAAGGTGTCCATATCTTGAAAAACTTCACCACCGTTCCTCGTTTCAGGGCTTTCAATTTTGTCCATCAAACAACAGTAGTACACTTTTGCAAAAACCTGGTCCATAGTAGGAACCATCGATTGTTTCCAACATCTTGCAACTAAGATCCTGGTTGCTGTAAAAATATAGGACAGTAAGTGTTGTTGTGAATTCTTCAGTCCCGTCTGTGGGACATTAAGCAAACATCCCCCTGGATTCAATGTAACTGTCCATCCCAAACCATTCTGAATATAAGTGATTAAACTCCCCCAGAACGTGGAGATAACCGGGCATTCCCACCAAATGTGCCAAAAAGTGCCCACTGCCCCGCACTTATACAGGGCCCAGATTTGTAGTCTCTCCACCAATTTACACACTGATCCTTGTTCCCCACCCCCCACTTGGCACTCCCCTTTATCCTTTCCACTGATTAGGCTGGCAGGAAGAGGACAGTAGTGGATCTGGCCACTTCTCTGCTGCTGCAAAGTCCAAACTCCATAAATCAAAGCATGAGTCAGATCCCAGTGGCAGAGGGGGAGGACCTGTCCTCCATCCTCATCCTTCCGCAGGCCCAGTTGACGTGGCAAGAGGTGCTAGGTCTATTGATGGCAGTCAGGAAGATATGGATGGGGAAGAGCCTCAGCAAGCATCACAAGAACTGGCAGCGAGGTGCACCCAGCCAACACATCTCCTGCCCACAATGTGGGAGAAACCTGGCAATTCTGCAGCGAGAATGCTCTCCTTGTGGCTGTGAATCGCAGGAGCCCAGCTCACGTTCTTTGTCTTGAAACAATTGTGGGAAATCTATCCTCTCCAAGATCAGAGGGCCTTACGTCTCCTTCTGCACTCTGGTATTTTCATGCTTTGATTGGGTTGAAATTCTCTCGCATCTCGGAAGACTACATCTGATCCGGAACACCTCTAAAATTGGTGCAAAGAAGTATGATCGAGTCACCCCTCTGCTGTCCGTGTGTGCTGGCTCCCTATCATTGATCAGATCCTGCTCAAAACTCTCTGTACTGCACGCCTGGCGTTCCTCCTTTCCTCTTCAGTTTGCTCTTACTTACACCCCAGCTCAGTAATTCCCTCAGCATATTTGTTTAGACAGTGCTAGATGTTCCTGTTTTGGTATACTTGTGCAGTGGTTGCCAAACCTGGTCCTGGAAGCACCCATGCCAGTCAGGTTTTTGGATATGCACAATGAATATACATGAGAGATTTGCATGCAGATCTTTGTCGTGAATATTCATTTTGGGTATCCTGAAAACCTGACTGGCTGGGGTGCCTCCGGGACCAGGTTTGGCAACCGCTGTGCTTGTGCCTACTCTTTGGAATGTCCTGCCTCTTGAGGATACACAGTGAAACCCAAGTCAGCATTAAAACCTTTTATTTCAGCCAGGCTTATGGTAAACATTTGATTTTATATAAATGCCATCCAACAGTGACAGTACAGACATCAAAGACAGTCTCACACAATCTGTTCCAAAACAGTGAAGATAAGTGAAGGAGTGGCGTAGTGGTTAGGGTGGTGGACTTTGGTCCTGGAGAACTGAAGAACTGAGTTCAATTCCCACTTCAGGCACAGGCAGCTCCTTGTGACTCTGGGCAAGTCACTTAACCCTCCATTGCCCCATGTAAGCCGCATTGAGCCTGCCATGAGTGGGAAAGCGCAAGGTACATATTCCGCCAGAACCGATATACTCATATCACCCCTCTCCTCAAGTCGCTTCACTGGCTTCCGATCAGATACCGCATCCAATTCAAGCTTCTCCTCCTTACTTACAAATGCACTCACTCTGCTGCTCCACCCTACCTCTCTACCCTCATCTCCCCCTACGTTCCTGCACGTAACCTCCGCTCACATGACAAATCCCTCCTCTCAGTACCCTTCTCCACCATTGCCAATTCCAGGCTCCGCTCATTTTCCCTTGCTTCACCCTATGCCTGGAACAGTCTACGCCAAGCCCCCTCCCTACTCATCTTCAAATCCTTGCTTAAAGCTTACCTCTTCAATGCTGCATTCGGAACCTAACCTTTCGAACATAGAGGTTGCCCCAATCTGTCTGACCTATATGATTAACTGTACATTTGTCTTATTAGATTGTAAGCTCTTCGAGCAGGGACCGTCCTTCCATGTTAAACTGTACAGCGCTGCGTAACCCTAGTAGCGCTTTAGAAATGTTAAATAGTAGTAGTAGTAGATTCTACATGGAATGTTGCTATTCCACTAGCAACATTCCATGTAGAAGGCTGCGCAGGCTTCTGTTTCTGTGAGTACGTGCAGGACATCAGACTCACAGAAGCAGAAGCCTGCGCGGCCACATTGGTGATCTGCAAGGGCCGACTTCTACATGGAATGTTACTAGTGGAATAGCAACATTCCATGTAGAATCTCAAATAGTAGCAACAGTGGAGGAGTGGCCTAGTGGTGAGGGTGGTGGACTTTGGTCCTTGTGACTCTGGGCAAGTCACTTAACCCTCCATTGCCCCAGGTACAAATAAGTACCTGTATACAATATGTAAGCTGCATTGAGCCTGCCATGAGTGGGAAAGCGTGGGGTACAAATGTAACAAAAAAAAAAAAAACATACCAAACCCTCCCTCCCATAACTCAGTGATAAAAGACCAGTTAAACATCACAGTAGCTATAATTAAGTATTCCACTTCGTGCATGAGGTTTTGCTTTGACCGATTTTAATTGTTCAGCCAGCGGCTTGGCCCTATCGCAGTCCCCAACATTTAAAGGAAAGGGGATGAGATTTGATAAACTGGGTTGTTTTGGGGTTTGTTTGTTTTTTTGTAGAGAGGTGTGGTAGCCGTGTTAGTCCACTCGTAAAGGTTATCAATAGAAATCAAACAAAATATGGAAAAGAAAATAAGATACCTTTTTTATTGGACATAACTTAATACATTTCTTGATTAGCTTTCGAAGGTTGCCCTTCTTCGTCAGGTCAGGTTCTACATGGAACGTTGCTACTCTTTGAGATTCTGCTGTGGAATCTTGTCACTCTTTAGCATTCCGGAATCTTGCTATTCTTTGGGGTTCTACATGTAGAGAGGTGTGGTAGCCGTGTTAGTCCACTCTTAAGGTTATCAATAGAAATCAAACAAAATAAAACATGGAAAAGAAAATAAGATGATACCTTTTTTATTGGACATAACTTAATACATTTCTTGATTAGCTTTCGAAGGTTGCCCTTCTTCGTCAGATCGGAACCTTCGAAAGCTAATCAAGAAATGTATAAAGTTATGTCCAATAAAAAAGTTATCATCTTATTTTCTTTTCCATGTTTTATTTTGTTTGATTTTTTTTTTTTTTTTTTTTTGTAATTAGGCTACTCCACTCGAGTTATTTAATGTCTTAATTCCTGTCTCTCCTTTATTTCTCATTATTTATTAAGCTTCAGCTGTAACCTAGAATTCCTTATGTGGTCTGTCTCCCCTAGACTTTTGATTTCTGCCTGTAAACCACTTACATTTCTATGATTCGCAGTTTTTCAAATAAAGCTGAAATGTATTACATTATTTGTTCTATCTATTTATGCCATATATCCCCTCTGTTTGTGTTTGCTGTGTATATTGTGCTGACACTATATTAATACAATCTTATTGCTTCAATTCAGTTTTCTTATTTCACTGCGAGTATGATTTAATTGTTTTGTTTAATTGAATTCCTCAACTCCACCTGAAATTAAACATGACCAAAACCGAGCTTCTCATTTTCCCACCCCCCCCCCCAAACCCACCTCCCCGCTCCTCCCGTTTTCTATTTCTGTTGATGGCTCTCTCATTCTCCCTGTCTCCTCAGCTTGAAACCTTGGGGTCATCTTTGACTCTTCTCTCTCCTTCTCTGCTCATATCCAGCAGATTGCCAAGACCTGTCGTTTCTTGCTTTATAACATCCGTAAAATCCGCCCCTTTCTTTCCGAGCACTCTACCAAAACCCTCATCCACACCCTTGTCACCTCTCATTTAGACTACTGCAATCTGCTTCTTGCTGGCCTCCCACTTAGTCACCTCTCCCCTCTCCAGTCGGTTCAAAACTCTGCTGCCCGTCTCGTCTTCCGCCAGGGTCGCTTTACTCATACTACCCCTCTCCTCAAGACCCTTCACTGGCTCCCTATCCGTTTTCGCATCCTGTTCAAACTTCTTCTACTAACCTATAAATGTACTCACTCTGCTGCTCCCCAGTATCTCTCCACACTCGTCCTTCCCTACACCCCTTCCTGTGCACTCCGCTCCATGGATAAATCCTTCTTATCTGTTCCCTTCTCCACTACTGCCAACGCCAGACTTCGCGCCTTCTGTCTCGCTGCACCCTACGCCTGGTATAAACTTCCTGAGCCCCTATGTCTTGCCCCATCCTTGGCCACCTTTAAATCTAGACTGAAAGCCCACCTCTTTAACATTGCTTTTGACTCGTGACCACTTGTAACCATTCGCCTCCACCTACCCTCCTCTCTTCCTTTCCGTTCACATTAATTGATTTGATTTGCTTACTTTATTTATTTTTTGTCTATTAGATTTGTAAGCTCTTTGAGCAGGGACTGTCTTTCTTCTATGTTTGTGCAGCGCTGCGTACGCCTTGTAGCGATATAGAAAAGCTAAATAGTAGTAGTAGTAATTTCTAATTTCCCTGCTGTACACCTCCTTGGATGAATCTCTTCAAAACAGCGATTAACAAAAAGATAATGGCACATTATTTCTTTGCTTTTATTTTCCAGATTAATCCTTATTTTTATAGTGAGAAAAAGTATTAGCAGTCTTGCATCTTCAAAATGGTATTTAAAACCTAGTAACATAGCAGATTATGGCAGATAAAGACCTGTACGGTCCATCCAGTCTGCCCAACAAGATATACCAGCCGCAGCTCGTTTTTAAGAGTTTGTCAGACACTCACTGTCTTAGACAGCGGAGCCCCATCATATGCAGTGAAGGGGGACACAGGTAACAGTTACAGCCATCCTAAGATCCACTGGCCTAGGAGACCAGAAGTAAAATCTGGGATGTGCCATTTGTCTCTTAATAGTGCCAGAACTCTGGTGCAAGGCCAAGAACAGGTCCTTCCCTGAGCACTGACCCCCCGAGTGTACAATTTCCTGCAATGTAAAATCACAGGCATTAGTAATTTTATGTATTCATGTAACTTGCTGTTTTTGCATTGTCCTCAGCTCGATACAGTGTTCAGAGGTGAACCGCAAACGGGCATCCTTGCAGGTAGAGAGGAACCGTTCAGATGTGTCGTCAGGTTTTCCAGTCCTCATCTTTTGGAGGGATTAAGATCCTTGGCACCATCTGGTGAGTCCTCACCGCGTGTGTTCTCTGGGATGAGCTTTTCATTGTTTACACTATGATTGGTTAACGTGAGGAGCTCTACTGGAATCTTTGGTTTCTCTATATTTAGTTTCTTTTCTTTTTTTTTTCTGCAAAAAAAAACCACACACACATGTAGATGCAATAAAATGTATCTATAAAAAAAATTCTATAATATTAGAGGCCAACCAAATTTCAGGTTTGACACCAAAACCATGCAGCAAATCCCTGTACATTTTCTACTAAATACAAAACGTGAGCATGCCCCCTCCCAGCCTGACACCTATCTTAGGAAGCCCTGGTAGTCTAGTAGCCCCTTCAGGGGCAGGAACGAATCCCACTCATTCCCACCCCGTTCTGCTGCTCCAATGGAAATGGTTGCAGAGACTTCCCGTGGCAGCCTCACAAGACTGCCACGGGAGATCCTGGCGGCCATTTTGTGCTTGGAACCCACATGGGCAGGGGATTCGCTCCTGCCAGTGTGGTATCCAGTTGCAAAATAGCTACTGAGACCTTCCGCGTCAGTCTCAGCAGCCACAGGAACGAGTGGGATTTCTTTCTGCTCCCGAAGAGACCACTAGACTACCAAGGTGTCCTAAGGTAGGCCTTGGGAGGGCCTACCATTGTCAGGTGGGGGGGAGGGGGGGGGGTAATCATGGGGTGGCTGCCACTGGGGTTTGGACTTTCTTGTTTGGGTGGGGTGGGGGGGCATTTTTGTTTATGGTTTTGGTTTCTTTCAAAATTGAGCGTCCAGTTACATAGTAACATAGTAGATGACGGCAGAAAAAGACCTGCACGGTCCATCCAGTCTGCCCAACAAGATAAACTCATATGTGCTACTTTTTGTGTATACCCTACTTTGATTTGTACCTGTCCTCTTCAGGGCACAGACCGTATAAGTCTGCCCAGCACTATCCCCGCCTCCCAACCACCTGCCCTTCCTCCCACTACTGGCTCTGGCACAGACCGTATAAGTCTACCCAGCACCATCCCTGCCTCCCGCCACTGGCTCTGCCACCCAATCTCGGCTAAGCTCCTTAGGATCCATTCCTTCTGAACAGGATTCCTTTATGTTTATCCCACGCATGTTTGAATTCCGTTACCGTTTTCATTTCCACCACCTCCCGCTGGAGGGCATTCCAAGCATCCACTTACTCTCTCTGTGAAAATTTGTCACAGATTTGATTTTGGCAAAAAAACAAAAATTTTGGGTTTGGTTGGGCTCTATATAACGTCCATTGTATAACTTCTGTTATATTTATGTAATAAGAGATAACAGTTTTTATTGGTGCAATGAAAGGCAAACCTACAAAGACTCTTGAGTGCACATTAGAAGCACTTTAATCTGAATGTACAAAATACAGCAACATGAAAGATCCCATCAGGATAGTAATATTGGGTGCTCTTGAAAAGCTTCCAGCCATCATTCAGTAGTCCTTGAATTAACCTGCAGTAAACCTTACACGGGTTTTTTCCCCACAAGTTAAGGCCACCATCTTTTTTTCTACATTTTTCAACTAGTGGTCATGCGCTATTGTTGCCAATCAGCGCACGATAATGCGGACATGCTGACAGATTAGCACAGGAATGCCTTACTGTCCGCCACAGAGATGCCCCTCAAAAATCTAAAAAATTTTTCTTAGCATGTGCAGATTTGAAACTTATCACAGGTCAACTGAGCGCGTCCTGCAGTAAGCCATTTTACCGCAGCTTAGTAAAAGGATCCCTTAATGCTTTGATGTGGCAGTGATTCAAATGGGGTTTTGTGCCTCGAATTTGAGTCAGTGCCTCAAGAGTCCTTTGGCATGCCATGAGTTCTTTGCAACCTTGAGCTTTGACATGAGCCTCCTGTTGATTTGCTGCCAGCCTCGATTTTCCTCTGCATAACTCTATCTCAAGTAGACTAGTGTGGGGGGGGGGGGGGGTTGTTTGTCTGAAATGCGTCAATACCCCAAGTTGCTCAGGCTGTAACTTAGTTATTTATTTTTTCTTTTTAGGTTTTGCAGACGCACCACTGTCACAGTTACTTACCTGCATCCCTCATAAGGCCAGAAATTTGTTCAGAATTGGAGAGAAAAGGAATTAATTTGAGAGATTACGTCAGCCTTCTGTGTACCAGATTGCATCAGCTTGCTGTGTGATGGCCTCCAAATTAAACCTTTGCATGATATCAGTACCATCTAATGACCTGAAGGAAGTTGGATAGACAAAGGACAACCGTACAATGTGCATACGTTAGCAAGGTCTGACTTCTTCAGGGTTCAGACGGCTAACCAAGAGGCCTGCTTTTCCTTCTTTCTGTGCCTTAAGTATGATTTTAAGGACACAGTGTTTTAATGTGTAGCAAATACTGATCTGAAAATCCATAAAGTATAAAATCTTGTAGTTTGAGAAATCCTTATATTTTGCAGTATTAGAAAATACTAAAATAGCGGCTCTGAGCATGAGCATCTAGCAATATTTATTCTGATTTATTATATTTAAAAATACAAAGCAGCAAAAGTCTGCCTACTAATTTTAGAAAACAAAGAAACCCTCCTTTCTCCGAGGACATGCAGGCTGCTTGTTCTCACACACGTGGGTGACGTCCACGGCAGCCCCTCGGATCGGAAGAGTTTCCCCAGCAAACTCCAAAAGTCTCACGGGAGGTGCAGCGCGCGGGGCACGCCCACCACGCATGCGCGGCCGTCTTCCCGCCCGTGCGCGACCGCTCCCGCTCAGTTTCTTGTTTTCGGCAGTGGAGAGGGACTGCGTTGCATCCCGCTCCCCTCAGCCCTCGGAAATCGTTAAGCGACCTCTCGCTTGTTTTCTTAGTTTATTGTTTAGGCGCCGTTCGCGCTTCTCCTTAGTTAAAAAAAAAAAAGAAAACTTGAGTTTCCTTTATTTTTTAATTTTTGTCCTCCGTAAGTTTTCTTTCGCCGCATGTTCACATTTCTCCCCTTTTGTGGCCTTTTTTCCGCCACCATCGACTATTTTGATCTCGCCGCCGCTATTTTTCCGTCGATGACATTGAGGATTCCCAGCAGCTTCAAATAGTGCGGTCGGTGCAGCTGGGCTATCTCGTTTTCCGACACCCACGCTTGGTGTATTCAGTGCCTTGGGCCTGAACACAACCCTAAAGCGTGCAAAATGTGTCTTAGCCTTAAAAAGTGGACACAGGTGTTGAGGCAGGCTCAACGGGAGCTGAGCCCCGGCTCTTCGGCGTCGACATCGACAGCATCAGCACCGGCGGCGTCAACTTCGGCACCAGAGATGGCATCGACATCGGGAGAGCAGATAACACCAGCCCGACGACCAACCCCCACTGGGAGCAGTGAGCAGTCGAGTGGGCCTCTACCTGCCTCGAACGCTCCTGCTGTACAGGCCCATCGGAACCGACCTGTTTCGGACCCAACCCCGAGGAGGCGTGTGGATTCCACGTCCTCCTTGTGGGTACCGAGGAGCGCCGATAACGTGCATCGAAAGAAACCTAAGAAGCATCGTCATCGGTCTCCTCCTTCCCATGGTACCGGGAGCTCCGGGGCGTCGAGGGATTCGGCACCCGAGAAGCGTCGGCGCCAGGAGGACCGCTCACGCTCCATCCAAGAGGTGTCGGTCGTCGGGCAGTCCGGGACCGTCTCCTGGCCCCGTGCGGATTCTGCCTCCGACTCCTGCACCGGCCCCTCAGCCTTTACCGGCAGACACTCTGGATGAGCACCTCCGAGCCATTCTTCCAGGTATCCTGGAAGGGCTGCTGCGCCAGTCTCTCCCGGTGCAGGGGGTGCCTGCGCCCTCGGCACCATCGATGGAAGCGCCGGCTGGCTCTGGCCCTGTGGTGCGGCCGCCGACACCGGTACCGCTTGCGTCATCTGTCTCGGCCGCCACTCAGGTGGTCTCCCCGTCGATGGAGGGAGCTTTGTCACCGCTGGCACGGGAGTCCTGTTCTCGACGTCACCATCGAGGACCTGGTTCCTCGGAGTCGAGACGAGCCCGGTTTCGGACGGAAGTCAGAGAGCTCATGTCTTACACCGAGGAGGAGACCTCGTGGGGGGAGCAAGAGGACCCCAGGTATTTCTCTTCCGAGGAGTCCTGTGGTCTTCCCTCCGACTAATATTTAAGTAAACAGTATGGGCTGTTAATCCTGCTTCCGTAATCTAATACAACAAGGACTGGAAAACGGCCAATCTAAATCCCAAAGGGTTGTATAGAGTGATCATACAACAAATAGCATAAACGTGAGAATTACCCTCAGAAACCAAGGCTTCCACCAAGGTCTGACCAGCAGGACTCTGATATCTATATAAGATTTTTGTGTCCGCGGTCTAGTCTCTTTCATAGGGTAAAACTTTCCCACTCGCTCTCTACTAAAACTATTCTTTTTCAAACATAAGTTTCAAAACATTACTGAGTTTACAAATATTCCCAAGCTACAGCTTAGCATAGATGAACTTAGCTTTCATTTGGCTGGCTTGGTAACCCCACATTCCAACTGTTGATTATCATTCAATGGGGCCCAAATCGTTTCACCCACTTCAGGGCTTCATCAGGAACCACCCAGTTTAAACATAATTACAGGGGTATGATCTAGAATAAAAACACATATTAAACTCAGCAAAATCAAAACTACTAAATAATTCACACACACTCAAACATACTAGCATACCACTTCAAAAATGTATACAAAATCTAAAACCCACCCAACCCTCAAGCACTTACTTAGCTGACTAGACTTCTCTAGGAACTGGCAGCAATCACTATTCACACCCTCCCATTCCTTAATATAAGGGTACTCTAAAACGACAACGCCCATACGTAATCACTGGCGTCGTCTAGATCACAGCTGTATCGCACTAGAGCTTAAAGATCAATAAACCGATGGAAATCTGATCGCCATCTGACAATACACACCATTGTGAAAAATTAATCATGCTGAATAACTGAGCAAAAAATGTGCCTCCAGTCTAAGAAACACTTACAGAATCGCATGTCCTTCACAAGCCCACACTATAGAAAACTACACGGCAGATCTAAACCGTAATAGATTAAATCACCTCATGTTCATCATGGCCATATGGTATTATGTAGCCATAAACTGCGATAACCTGGAACGTTACTTATTACATAATAGATCTATCACAAAAACACAAGCTTTAAAGCACTCACAGAAGCAGGAAAACACTGAGGGGATCTTAAAAACGATGGATTCAAACTTCTCTGGCGTCATTGCGTCACTGGCTTCATTGCGTTTGTGAGAGATGAAAAAGATTAAACCAATAATAAAGTTTATGCATGGATGCAAAAGCAGGATCCAGGAGGTGATACTGGTGCAAGGAACGTCCATACATCCCTTAGCTCATTCTCCTCCTCTTCGAGTGGGACTGATGAATCACTTAATACCAATAAACAACAGCCTTTTTTAGTAAGAGGCAGAGGAAGAGGGAACAGAAGCAACTGGAACAACAGGCCATGGACAAGATCTCAGTCGGAGAATCAGTGGTGATTAATTTAGCCACAAGAATACTTTCGACGATTGAAGAGAGTGTTTTGGCCAAAGGTTTTTCTTTTGTACCTTCAGTGCAATTTGATGAATTTCAATTTAATGTGGATTTGGAGAAGTTCATGAGGACTTTACATCTGAGATCTTTTTTTGGTAACACACATACAACAGTGCCATCATTAATCCCAAATCCACATGGAGACCGCAGAACCAGATAGATCCTGCGCTCATTATGTTTAAGCAAATGGTTCTAACAGACATCGACAAATGGAGAGTTAAGGGTGGCTTTAAATTTCCTAGGAAATACAATCATAGCAAAGAAGAACTAGCTGCCATTCAAGAATTACAGAAAGATGAGTCCATAATCATAAAAAGGGCAGACAAGGGTGGTGCGATTGTGATTTTGGATAAACAACAATATATAGAAGAGGGTTTAAAACAGTTAACAAACGTTTCAAACTATGTAAAACTGCCTTTGAACCCCACTAAACGATTACAATCAGTCATCAATAGAATAACTGATGATGCTCTACAGCAAGGTTTTATAACCTCTAAGGATAAAAAAATTTCTTTGCTGTTCCCACCCAGTAATACCAGTTCTGTATTTTCTACCTAAGGTACATAAACATCTCACTAAGCCACCAGGTAGACCTATTCGCTCTGCTCGACAGTCTGTTTTAGAGCCTTTATCCCAGTTCCTGGATGATTTTCTGAAAATTGAAGTATTGAAAATTAAATCTTTTATTAGGGACAGTACTCATTTTTTACAAAAACTGGCATCCATTAAGACCAAAGATGTTTCCTCCTTGTTGATGGCAACTTTGGATGTGGCATCACTGTATACCTCTATCCCTCAAGGAGAAGCTTTGTCCGTCATCAAAAGTGTGCTAGAGAGGAGAATAAGACCCCACTTGATACCCACTGATTTCCTTATGAAATTGGCACGTCTAGCATTAAAAGAGAACTATTTTTTGTTCAATGGAACGATATATTTGCAGAAGAGCGGGGTAGCGATGGGTGCTACCTTCGCGCCATCAGTAGCGAATTTATTTATGGAGCAATTCGAAGAAGAGTGGTTAGAATCTTCTCCGCTTGATTCATTAATATATTGTTGGTGGCGATATATTGATGACATCTTCCTTCTGTGGAGGGGTACATCTGAAGGTTTTTCCTCGTTTATGGGCTGGCTGAATAGCTGCAACATCAACATCCAATTTACCAGCAATATATCAAGCACCAACATCAGCTATTTAGATGTTGATGTAATGATAACTCCACAGGGATTTTCCACCAAAGTACATCACAAAACGACAGAAATACCTTCTTGCACCACAGTAGTTGTCATCCTCAGCACATGCGTGACAATTTACCCGTCTCTCAATTTTTGAGGATAAAGCGAATTTGCAGTGATGATTCAACATTTAAATCACAGGCTAAGGATCTTATGAATAAACTAAAAGAACGCGGTTATTCTAATAAGGTACTTAAGAAAACTTATCGTAGAGCAAAATATAACAATAGGGATCTATTGTTATCTACAGCTTCCTCCAGAAATAAAGATGATGATACCATCACTATGGTCCTCAAATACACAGAAGCAGGGAAACATATAGCAAGTATTCTAAGACATAGATGGGACATTTTGCAGTCTTTTTTTCCTTTTTTTTGTCAGAAAAGACTTAGGATAGCTTTTTCTAGAGCAAATAACTTAAAGGAAAGACTGAGTCCAGCAGACCTTAAAACTAAAAGATCATCTAAGACAATTTTGGGTCACTTCAAATATGGCAAGTGCCAGAGTTGTAAGATAATGTTACAAACGAAATCTTTTGTCAATGCTGCAACAAATACTACCTTCTTGCTCAAGCATTTCTCCAATTGTTCTACAGATTTTGTTGTATATACCATCACATGCCCTTGTAAGAAAATCTATGTTGGCATGACAACCAGGATGTTGAAAATTAGACTATCTGAGCACAAGTCTAATCTACACAGATCAGTGTTGAAGGAGCCCATTGTGGAGCATTGTTTGACTTTTAAACGCACATTTGAAGATTTGAGGTGTTGTGTTATAGACAGAGTAGAACCGCTTGCAAGGGGTGGTAATCGTAAATTAATTGTCCAGAGGAAAGAAACCAGATGGATTTTCATTTTAAACATCATAGAATCATATGGGCTTAATGGTTCTATTGAATGGAATGCCTTCTATTGATATAGTTTCTTTGACTTTTGGTAGTATCTTGATAGCATTGTTTAAATCTTTTTTCTACATTCCTTAGCATGATCAGATGCTCCCAATGTACTAGCATGGATGAGCCCATTAGTTATGTAGCACATTGGATTTAGTTTTAGGTTTTCTGGCACATTCAATGAGGATTTACATCAACGTTCCATCTATTAGCCAGTATTATTATGCTGTATGGTTGCCACATAGACTGTGTACATATGAAGATATTGGTGAGCAGACTAGGTAGTGACATCATTGTGGCATTGAGTATGAATGTTTAAGGACCGGTACAAATCAAGGTAAGGTATACACAAAAAGTAGCACATGTGAGTTTATCTTGTTGGGCAGACTGGATGGACCATGCAGGTCTTTTTCTGCCATCATCTACTATGTTACTATATTACTAATGAGGGCATATTTGTTTAGTTTTCAACACATGAGATATGTATTCAAATCAGTTATTTACTGAGCATATGCATGGATCTGATGGAACAATTACGTTAGTGAGGGTTCAATTGAATGCATATGATTGCCTGAATTGTCAGGCTATGTAATGACGTGAGTGACACATTGACGTAATCATGTCAGTGAGATTCATATTTATCGTCTTTTAAGATCTGTTTAGCAATTGTATATTTGCATGAACGCTTTGAAAAATTAGCCACTGATTTGTTATGTGTACAATACAACTGATGATTCAGCTTATCAAAGTCTGTGGTTATGGTTGCGAGGGTTGCTTAGCAACGCAATGACGCCAGAGAAGTTTGAATCCATCGTTTTTAAGATCCCCTCAGTGTTTTCCTGCTTCTGTGAGTGCTTTAAAGTTTGTGTTTTTTGTGATAGATCTATTATGTGATTAATTCATGTTCCAGGTTATCGCAGTTTGTGGCTACATAATACCATATGGCCATGATGAACATGAGGTGATTTTGGTTTAATCTATTACGGTTTAGCCCCTCCGAAGGGACACCACCTTGTAGTGGTGGAGGGGCTTCCATGTTTCAATGACTCAGAGGGCTATACTGAAGGGCTACCCATATCAGACAGGCCTCTGAGGAGAAACCAGACAAAGAGTGTCCCAAACTGGGAGAGTGGTGAGACGGTAACCTGGAGTTCGTATGCCCAACGGCCCAGCTGCCCTCTGAGGTTCTGTCTTCTTTATGTAAATTTCCTCTCTGCAATTGCATTTTCCTTAACTGAGAGGAAGGGAACAACCGGCGCTGATGGCCAGCGTTTTGTCCCCTGAGCAGCAAGTGCAGGACCGCTGCGCATCGAACTGCTCACAGATGAAAGGGTTGGCGAATCCTTTGATTAGCGCCGGCGAAGGAGCGTCGACACTCTTGGACCTGGAAAAACAACTCCATCGCTCCCGAATTATTCAACCACCATGTCCAAAGGAGTGGAGGAGTGAGTTAGAGGCATATGCTGAAATGGAGGACGTTTACAGCAGAACCCGAATCGGCGGAACCACTCCTAAACACCTCAAGAGAAATCATCTTGGAGTTTTTGGCTTCCGTGGCGGTTACATTGAATACCATCTGGAAGGCGCTTCGGGACCTAACGGCGGTAGTAAATAACTTTGTTTCAGATATGATCTTATTGGGGAGTTGCATGGACAATTTGACTGAACCCTCTGAGAGTGAAAAAAATTGATATGACAGATGAAGTTCTGTACAAGCAAGAAGTGGTTATGATCTTGAAAATGATAATGGACCAGAAACTTTGAGTAATAAGGTGGATGTTTTTGTGGATGATTAATGTCGAGATTATTGTTTTTCCCAGAATTCCAGGTATGACTCCTAAAGTTTTCCTCAGAAATGTTTCCTTAATTATTTTGAAAGGAGTGAAGCCTGTGAAAACTGGGATTGCTTTAATCAGTGTAGAGACTTGAGTATATGTATCGTTAAATAATTTCTGGTTTTTAAAAGAGAGTGAATGTAATCAGATGTATTATTTCTAACTAAAACCTGGACAATAAGTATGTTCTCAATGAAATGTATTGACTATACGCCGTATTTGGTCTTGAGGAAGCCAACCAGATGATCAATGTGGAATAATGTATTAGATAAGTAATATCTGGGAATAATCAGGTTAATACCATGTTTTCTTTTTTCTGTTTACTGTTTAATTGATCTCCTTGTCTTATTTCACTCTCCCTATTTTCTTCACTTTGTGGTCTAAGAAAGAGAAAGATTGTATATAATCCATATATCTAGTTGGGATTGTTTTCTTCTTATATTGTATTAATGTGCAATCATCTCTGTATTACTGTTTGCAAGTGACCCTTGTAAAATGAAAAATTATAAATAAATGATTTAAATAATTATTACGGTTTAGATCTGCCGTGCAGTTTTCTACTAAAACTACACCGGCTGATATTCAAGATGATTTAGCTGGCTAGAAAAGGCCACCAACCACTTAAATTGCTTGTTCGCTGCTATCTGGTCATGTTCAGTGGCACCTAACTGGTTATCTTCACTGAATGACTGGTTAGCACCAAATTCAAAAGCGGCTAATGCTTGGGCATTCCTTGAGCGGAATTGGGTTAAGTTACAATATTCAGCCCCTCACCACATAAGTAAACTGCTTAATTCGGGCTGCATAAATAGCAGTCCTATCTTTAAGTGATGAGGCTTATGCGGCCAAGGGCTGAATCTTGACTTAACTAGCTATATGTTAGCCAGCTCACAAAAAAAAAAAAAACGAGCTGTTCAAACAGCGAGTAATATAACCTGATTGTTTATTCCACATCTCTGTCAACCTATTGTCTTGCTGACCTATAGGAGTCCCTTGACCCCTGATGCAGGCGTTCGTACGCCGAAACACGGACCGTGTCGGGTCTCCATTATAAATAAAGAACTACATTTTTCTCAATCCTGAAGGCCCAGTGTTTGCTTTGTTTGTTTGGTTGCTTTTGTATGCTGTATTCCCTCTCTTTTGTGACTGTTCCAGACTACAGGCACACGGCAGACTGGCGTCGGATGCCTTTCTCCTCCATTGGGGGACCGGCCTCCTGTATGCTTATCCTCCCATACCTTTGGTGGGGAAGACCTTACTGAAGCTCAAGCAAGACCACGGCACCATGATTCTGATAGCGCCTTTTTGGCTCCGTCAGATCTGGTTCCCTCTACTTCTGGAGTTGTCCTCCGAAGAACCGTGGAGATTGGAGTGTTTTCCGACTCTCATTTCGCAGAACGACGGAGCGCTTCTGCACCCCAACCTTCAGTCTCTGGCTCTCACGGCCTGGATGTTGAGGGCGTAGATTTTGCTTCATTGGGTTTGACTGAGGGTGTCTCCCGCGTCTTGCTTGCCTCTAGGAAGGATTCCACTAAAAAGAGTTACTTTTTTAAGTGGAGGAGGTTTGTCGTTTGGTGTGAGAGCAAGGCCCTAGAACCTCGTTCTTGTCCTGCACAGAACCTGCTTGAATACCTTCTTCACTTATCAGAGTCTGGCCTCAAGACCAACTCAGTAAGGAATCACCTTAGTGCGATTAGTGCTTGCCATCTCTGGAGAGCCTTTAGTTGTTTGATTCATGAGAGGCTTGCTTTTGTCAAGGCCCCCAGTCAAGCCTCCTGCAGTGTCATGGGATCTCAACGTCGTCCTCACCCAGCTGATGAGACCTCCTTTTGAGCCACTGAATTCATGCCATCTGAAGTACTTGACCTGGAAGGTCATTTTCTTGGTGGCAGTTACTTCAGCTCGTAGAGTCAGTGATCTGCAAGCCCTGGTAGCTCATGCTCCCTATACCAAATTTCATCATAACAGAGTAGTACTCCGCACTCACCCTAAGTTCCTGCCAAAGGTGGTGTCAGAGTTCCATCTTAACCAGTCAATTGTCTTGCCAACATTCTTTCCCAGACCGCATACCCGCCCTGCTGAACGTCAGTTGCACACATTGGACTGCAAGCGAGCGTTGGCCTTCTATCTGGAGCGGACACAGCCCCACAGACAGTCCGCCCAATTGTTTGTTTCTTTCGACCCCAATAGGAAAGGGGTCGCTGTCAAGAAACGCACCATCTCCAATTGGCTAGCAGATTGCATTTCCTTCACTTAAGCCCAGGCTGGGCTGGCTCTTGAGGGTCATGTCACGGCTCATAGTGTTTGTTAATATATGGCCTGGTTTTAGATCTGCCACTGGAATTGTGATGGACAAAGCCACAGAGCCAAAAACATCTGAAAAAGTACTGATTAGGCCAAACAAGTAACAAATGAATTAATATTTGAGAATCTGCAGAAAGCAGGTCTGAACAATGAGTCTTGACACAAACAGGTACAGGTACAATATCCAAATAATATATAGCACCTGAAATGAAAGAATGATGGATAAAATGAATAAAATGTGGTTCTCAAAATGGGGCCTATTTTAGTATATTAATGTATAAAATGATACTGATACAGAGATCAGAAGGTGTTGTGAAAGATGTTGATGAAATATGTGAAACTGGTATCTCAACAGAAAAAATGTTAGTAACCGCAAAAACAGTTTGTTCCAAAAAAACATGTTGATATTACCGGAAAATGTTGCAACCTTGTGAAATACATGGAACGGAAGAGCTGGGTACAAAATGCACAGATGGCAGTACGCGACAGTTTAACCGCAGAAATTGAGAAATATTTGAAAAAAACAGGTCCCAAAATAGGTGCTGCCATAGACTTCAATAGAGAGATGAGAGTATAAAAGAAGGGTGATTTGGGCTTAATTTCGGAGTCGTCCCCAACGCATCTCAGACGGCAGAGCGCTGTGCCATTGAACCCAGAATCTGTCCGATGTCTGTATTACTTTGAAACTTTGGTAAGAATAAATGCCTTCTATCTGAAACCTATCTCTGTCTTCATTATCAAGTATTCCTTACCTGTCACTTATTTTACAAACTAAACTAAACCCACACCAGACACTCATTTTGTGCACAAAATACTGATAGATTCAAATAGACTATATGTGGGAACATAAATGGCCCAGAATACACCTAGATCCAGAAAGGCAGAAAGCAGAGGTCATGGGGATCAGTTTTGAATTACGCCTTCTGAGGCCTCCCCAGAACCAACCACCCTGGGATTGGAGGGAAACCATAAAGAATCTTCTGGATGAACTTAAGATGTTCCCCTCCCCATTTGGAAAAGTCCAGAAGGGGTCTAAAAGAGGTCCATTTAAAACAGTGGTGAGCCCCGGTCGCTGACCGTACTCGCTGACCTTCCTCCCCCCCCGCACGCTGTATTTTTACACGCTAATTTTTGAACACAGAGGGGATAAATCTATGTTTTCAAAAATATTTCTTTCCTGTCTTTCCATTTTCTTCTCTGTTCTTTTTCTGCCCCTATCTTCTGTCCATCCTCTCCGTCCTTCTTCCCCTCCCTATCTTCTCCCTTTCCTACCTCTGTCCGGACCTTCATTCACTGCTCACTGCAGTTCTCGGACAGTACACTTCATCTGCCCTCCTGTATGTCCTGCGCTCTCAACTAGGATATCTCTCTGTCCTGATTGCCCTCCCCAATTGCCCGGTTTTTATTGCCTCCCTCCTTTTCGTCTCACTTGCCTATTCTGGCTATCTTCGTACTTACTCTGCTCCCTGTTCTCTCTCACTGCAGTTCTCTGAAATCATTCCGGTCTGCGTCTTGTCTGCACCTAATCGCTCTTTTTCTCAGCGCTGCACTTATCTTTTCTTCTTCCTTTCCCCCGTTTTCTGACACTTTGAACAGTTGAACTTAGAGACGGGTTTCGTTTTCCCTCTATAATTTTTTTGCTGCAAAACACAGACTGGTACATCTTATCGCAACCCACAATGTGGTTCTGCATTTTTAACCTTGACTTTTCGGTGTGACCACACATGGCTCGCTTAGCTTCCTTTCTCTCTCTATTCCCTCTCTGTTACAAAAATCCTTACATTTCAGATTCTGTCTTTTTACAGCTTTGCTCTGAAACCCTTTCGTTACTATTGCGGTACATCCTTTTGTAATATGATTTGGTTTCCTGCCATTACAGTTAAACTACATCTGTATAATGGTTTTTCTAATTACTTTTACTTATAGGATTAATTAAGGGCACATTTACCTAATAATCCGTACTTGCATGCGTGGCCCCCGCTTAGGTTTTTGTTCTATTATGGTACAGTAAAAAAAAAAAAAAAAAAAAGGGTGGTTTTCACTCCGGTATTTGGTTTTTACCATTGTCTTTATGTGACATGATTAATAGGCATACATTTCCTATAACTTGTAGCATTTCCGGATGCAAGCTACATATGAAACCACAAAATGTGTTTTGCAAACCTAGTCTCTATGATGCCCCTTCTCTGTCATTCCTTTATTTCCCTCCCTACTCCTACCTCTCACGGACATTGCCCACTTGAGGGGTATTGGGCACTATTATTCTGTCCGTTCCTTTCTTACCTCTCACCTCTCTCCCCATTGTCTCCTCTTTTGCTGGCTTCCTATGCTGGACTAATACACCTGTATCTTTCTCCTTGTACGATTCTGTCCATCTGACTGTTCTTAGACTTCATCTTGTATTCATCACCTATATACTGTTCCTTTTGAGTGTTTGCTGTATGAAAGAATATGTATGCCATCTCGATTCTGAGTTTTGGGAGACCATACTTAGCAGATGGTGACTGTATTTTCTTTTTCAGCACGATTGTCAGTAAGCGGTCTTATGCGGGCTATTCTTTGCCTAACGCCTTGACATTTCGTGTCTTAAGTCTCTGTCCAACATTTGTTTTCCTCCTTCTTTTTCCCTGAACCCCTGTGTATTTTATGTCCTATCTTCTGTCCTTCTGACAGCCCATGGCCCCCCCCCCTTCCTGCCCAAACACTTCTGTTTCATTGCCCTTGCCTGTCATCTAAAAATACTTCGGCTTCGCTGAAACCTGTGATTTGGGTTTTCCCCTTCTTTCAAACTGTATGATTCTTTGCTATCTTTGCTGCTCTTACGCCCATTCCCTGGTCTTTACCTTCTGTTCTCATCTTCTCGTCTGTGGGCGTGCGCCCTCCCGTTGGTTTTTTTTTATATGTTCCCCAGTCCTGTCTACTTTTTTTCCCTATTCGGTGAGCCTACGGGTTCACCTCTGTTTTTCTTATTTCTTACAGCATCCTTACATTGCTTGTTCTCTCACTATAAAGCACATTTCCTGTTCCTTCTTTAAGACGTTGTCCTACTGACCTCTTTTTCAAAACTGCTTTGTTCCTTTGCAAGCTTAAAAGACATTAGTATCACCTTTCAATTTTGATGCCCGGCAAAGCTATTCTTTTTGCAGCCCCATGTAACACAGTTTTTGTGCTTCCGGAACTCCGCTTAATACATTGCTAGTTGCAGTCATAATTGATATATAGTTATTTCCTGTTGAACTAACTCTTTGCTTGCCTCATCTGAATGTTAGGTACTTTTTCTCTGCAAGTATCAAAGTAGTAAACTTACTTATCTTTCGATGGCTCATGTTGCCGAGTTCAGTATGTGTGCACTTCTGTGCATGAAGCAATGTACGGAAGTATTTTCTTGCTTTCACTTTTAGGATTACGGCACAGCCTTTTAGGGTTTTAAAATCATAAAATAACACTAATCTATAGCCTATTTCCTTTCTTCTTCTCTGTATTTCTTATGTCTCATCTCAGTACGCCATAACTGTATGACTGTAGGAAACACCTGCTTCCTCTTAAGCTATTATAGTCTATATTGTATAGTGAACTTATCTGATCCGAAGAGCTTACATATGCTTACTTTGCTTTAAAATTTTTGTTTCCCTCTCTCTTTGTCTAACATCGGACATTTCTACATATTATTCATTCTTTCCGGATGGAACCTGGTCCTCATAAGTCCTTATAAGTCCCGTCTTTCTGTTTTTCTCTCCTTTTTCCTTTCACATTAAAAGTGCGTAGAAGCTCCACTTCTCCTTTTTGGGCGGTGCCCACTTCCTTCTTCTTCTCAATATTATATTCTCTCCCTCTTCACTCTGCTAATCTTTAGCTTGGGCATCTCTTGTAACATTTTGTTTAAAAATAATTTCGTACGTTGTATAGAGTGTGTGTCATCACTTTTGACAGACTGCTACCGTCTTCCGTGCTGTTAATTATTTTTATCTTTTCTGCTAAAACTCCCATTTGGAGTATTGCCTGCCACCTGGCTATTATTGTATTTGAAATGGACAATGCTATTCTCTAATTGCTATCGTACGCCACAGTTTGCATACTAAGAATTTTAGACCTGCATCTGTTTGACCTTGGAGCCTAACTTACACATATTTAGTAATCAACCTTTTTCTACGGTCCTTTTCAAACACTTGCGTTGTTTTTATTGGCCACTGCTGCATGAGCTTTGGGGACTGAGCTTCTGCCATGATTTCTGCTTGCCACGATTAATATGCACTCATTTCCTGTAAAACTGCTTGCCCGTAACTTTCCTGCACACAAGTGATTTAAGCTTACGATACTGTGCCTGCGTTCTATAAATAGATAGTGTACGGCAATGTTCTTAGTCCAATCATATATTTACTTCTCTGTAAGTTTAACCCTGTTTTATGATACATAGTCTCAGTATATGACAAACAGCAGTTTTTGGATGCTTGCGGTTTCAATGTTAGCGATCGTAGCGCTACATCTTTGCTTGTCTAGAATGGGTTTTGTTTTTGCAGTATAATATTATGCGAGCTCCATTATAATGATTTATAGTTGGTTTTTTCTAGGGGATTTTTTTTGTTTAATTCCTTGAAAATCCAATTTTGTTGTACAGTTTTTTTTCTCCTTCCTCCCCCTCTGATATGGGGAACAGCTCAGCTTGTCCATCAAATGCATTTTTTTTTTCTTTCCTTCCTCTCCAAGTCCCACCTACTCTCCTACTTTGCGTCTGTCACTCTTGCGTATAACTTTTATGCATGTATATGCTGTATAACAGTGTGAATGATTTTATTTTCTATTATATGGCTTTGGTTTTGCGGTTCTCTTCACTGTCGGCACTCCTATTTTAATGCTTTTGAGTTCCTTTTTATGAATTATTTAATAAGCAATCTTTTGTCTTGTTACTCTTTTATGGTACCTTCCCCCAAGAGCTTACATGTGTTTAGTGTTAAATTTTTCTTTCAATTTTCTTTTAACAAAATTTATTTTCTTTTTATTATTTTTGCAGTTTGTTACAGGGGCTCTTCCCTGGGATGGGCTATACCTTTTATTCTACTAAAAATTTTTTTTTTTTGTTGTTTTGTCTCCCCTTATATACCAGTGTCACGCTATAACTATTGGGCTAGATACCGATGTCTGATGTCTGGGACTCACACCCATTTGAGGGCCACAAACCCTTCAATGGATGACGGTATCTCTATTATTAGATTTTAAGCAGACTTCCATTCCATTTTCGGAGTGGCCTGCGGTCTCGGCATTATTGCCCACCTATGAGTTACTTGTACAGATGACCGCGGAGTTAATACAGAGACGTCTAACGACTTTCGTTGCGATTGTGTACAGGTTGACTCGGGCATTCAATATTTTTGAATGGTTAGTGGTAACGGAGAAAATTCCTAGTCTTTCAATGTTTTAGTTGGGTTAGTGGTAACAGAGAAAATTCCTCACCATAAATTTGTCAGTGTTTTGTTGTAAACGAGAAACATTCCAAACCACTGTAGGTCCATTCGAGGGCTTAGTTGTAAAAGAGAAGATTCCTAAGCTGCGGAAATCCAGTGGACCGCTGCTCTTCGACTCAGAAGACCTTTTTCGCGGGTCCTATGGGTTCTTTTTGGGAGTGGTTGCAATGTCCCTTTTTGGGGGCTCTATCATGGGCTGGAGCTCATGGCCAATTGTAACCGGAATAATTCTTGGCAGGCAGTAGCAACCGAGATTTATTCCTGTCTTTAGAAGCACACTCTGGGGAGTAGTTTTTATTAATTTGGGGTAGAGTAGTATGCACACTGACACTATATTCTTAAATACTCTGTCCATCTTTGTGACTTTCATGCGTCTGTTCATTTAACTTGCGGCTAAAGCATTGAGCTTTCCGCCAATTAGTAATTTCTGTTTTAGGTTCCGCCACCGGGACGCGCTTGAAGACGCGTGAGTATAAGTGTTTTTTTTTGTACGCATGATGCATGTTTTTTGTTTAGATAATTTTCCTTTGCATGGTTTTGTTTAGTTGCCCCTGTTATAGACCTCAGGATTTTGACTTGAACCGTCTTACTTAAAGATATTGCATTGTATAGAATACACTCTTCTATGAGTTCCTATGTGGATTGTCTTCCCCCTATTTCAGATCCCACTATGTCCCCCTCCTCATCCCCTAGTCCCCTGGAAAGAGTCCTTAATTTCTTTCCCGCTGATAGAAAAGAACTTACCCGCTTATGTCAAACCTGGCATACCGGTTGGTCCGCTAAGGATCAAGGACTGGAATGGCCATCAAAGGGCTCATTTGATCAGGGCAAACTCCAAGCTTTGGTCTGCTACAATGAGTCCCACAAAACAGGAAAATCTAGGGATAAACATTTAGCTGCCATTAATAAATTCATACTTATTGCACAAAACCAGAACGATAGGAGTTTAGGTAGGTCCGATTGCGACCAAGCTCCCTACCAGGAGGCGGTAATACCTACTGCCCCACCACCTTATGATGCTGCTACCGCTGCAGGTACGACAAAGCTTCTACCATGTGCAGTGGGATATACCCCGATACCCCCAGGATATTGTGATAAACCGGTCACAAGTCCTCTGCTGCAGAATTCTCAAGGATCTCAGACAGTAACACCCCCGCTGCCTGCGGTATCTCCCGCTCGTATGAAATTTGACCCACCCACTACCGTGCACATCGCCGGTGTTGTTGATCTATCTCTTCCCTCATCACAACAAAACTCAAACCCAATATCTCAGGGATCAGTACAAACTCAGACGCCCTTAACCCCTTCAACAATGCCAAGTGCAATGCCAGTGGCTCAGACTGTTGCTCAGTCGCCCACGGTCACGACTGCCCCAACGATGCAAGCAACTACCCAAACGCTAACTCCACAACCTCATGTCTATCGTACTATTGGTGGTTATGAGATTGACATACCCCCCCCCATTATTGAACATTACCCTTGTGTCCAGGACCCTTTGGTTCCGGTCTCCATTCACCACCCAACTATCATTCAGACTGATGCGGCGGCCCAGACCTCCACCTGTCCTGTGCCAGGATCAGGATTGACCTCACACATGACTACTCAAACGGCTACCTACCCATACATGGGACATTCAACACAGACATCACCTCCACCGCCACATTTGGACTCCACTGTCCAAACTGGTTCCTTGCCTCCCGCATCCCTACATTACCCTATCTTGTCTCAGTTACGACAGATGGGCTTCATCCCATGTAGTCCTGCTACACAGACACGGGCTATTTGTCAGGAACTCTGTGATCGGGGTTTTGTTACAGCGCCCCCTGTTCCAATGAACCCTTCCATGCCGACTCTAGAACCTGAGTGTTCTACTCCTCCTAGATGGGAGCAATTGGGTGCACGCCCCAAGGGTAAAATTCCCCAATTAGCAGAGGAACTGGCTCGTCTCCGCCGTCCTCTCATACTTCCAGCCAAACCAGGTACTGGGGATCTACCAAAAATAATATCCTCCCCATTAGACGCAGCATGGGAAGTTTTACAACAACAACTCCCAGCTAAATCTGACCTGGAGGATATTCGAAATGAACCTCCCCCAGTGCTAAATTTCTCCTCCTCGGTGGAAGGAGATTCGTCGCACCTGGAACTACCCAAGCCCCGTCCCCCTGACACTCACATTCCTTCAGGGGCAGGTTGTTTGCCACAACATGGCACCACATTGGCCAGTATGGGAAATGACCTCGCATTCGTTTCAGAAGGACTTCGTTCCTTACGTAAGTCCATTTCAGAACTCCCGGATACTATTGCATCTGCTGCATCAAAATCCAAAATGCCCCAACAACATGATGTTATTTCACATCATACCAGACAACGCCACCCTCAAAGTTATCTTACTGACGAGGGATCTAGTCGCTGCCTTGCAGTTATTGACGGTCCCCGTCACCCTACAGGTCTGAACATTGATACAGAACCTGGCTTATCTGGTCCACCTAGCACACCCGCCCAATATGTGGCATTACATGAAAATTCATGGTATTATGTTCAACCATGGATTGATAATCTTGCAGGATGGTCTGAGGCGCTTCAGCCTCAGTCCGCCCTCTTCCCACGAGAAGGATCCTTGCGGTCTGATAAGCTCTCACTAGTGAGAGATCTTATTTATGACCACCCTGACCCCCATTGGGATCAGAAAACGACCCTCTACCTAATCCAAGGTCTTCAGGTTTGGAAAAAGTACGAGAATCAATTTCCCCCAACCGCATCAATTGATCTCCTTACATCTTCATTGATTAAACCCTTTGAAAAAGTAAAACTTTTTCCCTTGTTAAATAAGATGTCAGGTGGTGTTCCTCATACGGAGTACACTCCACTTTCAGCAGTTGAATTAAATAGCCTCATACTGCAACTCCCGGATATTACATTAGGAGGTAACCGATGGTTGAAGAAATTTCAGGACATCACACTAGGTACCACCCTGTCAGATGGAGACATGAAAGCGCTTTTGGGCAGAACCCCACACGCCAGTGTCACTGACATATTCACTCAATCGGGCTATGCCAAATTTGTAACAGATACCGAGTATGATGGCAATCCTTTAACAGAGATTCAGACCAAAGTATTCCAGGAAATCCGGACCATGTATCCGGCTCTAAAAGACTTTTCAGTTATCACTTCTCAGAGATGGGAAATGGATTCAGAGCCTATTGAGGCTTACTTACTCAGACTCCAAGATCTCTATAAAGAAGAGACGGAGGAGAAATTTGACTCCGATAATGCTCTTCCGGTATTCTATCATTTACTTAAGGGAACCCTACCTTCACAGATCAAAACAAAACTTGAAGACACAGTCGGTCTCCAACTAGAAAAATGGCCAAAGATTCGTGAACACATCCTTCATCATTGCAGAAAACTTATTAAAAGCAAGCAAGATGAAGCCCAACATCGTAAGACAGTACACACTAACTTAGAAGTGCTGCAGACTGAAGATCTCAAAGAAAAAAGAGCCTCTAAGAGCTCTGATGCAGATCCCAATGCCCCGGAGACCTCTCCCCCTGTTATTGTTATGTATGCTGACCAACGCTATGACAATAACACCCGCAATCAGGGCCCACGGCCCTACCGCCCAGACCGTAGAACTGAGTACCCTGAAGAACGTGGTCGCCGCTCTCAACCTCAGCGAGGTCCCCCACGGGGGCCCCCTGATTCCAATAGACGACCCAGAGACTACCGTTCCTGGCCTAGTCCTGATCGCTTTCCAGATGTCCTGTGCTTCCGCTGTCAGGAATACGGCCATTATGCACGTGAATGTCCACAACCATTACAAAACAGACCTAGACATATAGTCCGGCAAGAACGACAAGAACGCCAGTCATTCCCTTTATGGAACCCAGACCAACGCCGCCCACAGTGACTAGGCGTGGTCCACACTGCTGCAGGATTGGATGATCCCATGATCACCTTGTTAATCTGTGATGTCCCCGTTCCCTTTTTAATAGACACAGGCGCCTCTCGCTCTGTGCTAGCCCATGTCCCGCACAAATTGCAGAAACTTCTTAAAGTTTCCCCTAACAATATTACCACCACAGGCTTTGATGGTGTCCCAACAGACACACCCCTGCTTGAGCCTTTACCAATTACCTATGCGGATCAACAGCTATCTGCTCCCTTTTTGTATGCTCCGTTGTGCCCTGTCAATTTACTTGGGAGAGATCTGTTGACATTGTTTCACTTTGAAATTCATTTTGATCCTTCTCCTAATGAAAGCACCTCACTCATTATGGCTGTCACCTCTATGGTTGAGAAACAAATAGAGGTCGCTCTGAATGACCTACCAAGTTTTCTTTGGGCCACACCTGAGGAACCCTATGGTGAGGTTAAAGGCCCTCCCCATCGTATTCAGCTGCTACCGGGTTGTAAAGGCCCTAAAATTGCCCAGTATCCGCTAAAACCTGAAGTTATTGCTGGAGCTCAGGAACAAATTGATTCCTTATTACAGCAAGGTATCATTGAAAAGTGTAATTCACCATACAATACTCCATTATTCCCAGTGCCAAAGAAAGAGCCTGGCGCCTTCCGTATAGTACAAGACTTACGCGCGCTAAATGACCTCACTTACGCGGTATTTCCAAACGTGGAAAACCCAACTACACTCCTCAATAGTATCTCTTTGCAGACATATCATTCCACCATTGACCTATCCAACGCCTTCTTTTCCATCACCCTTGACCCTGTAAGCCGTCCGCTAACGGCTTTCCAATTCAATAACACAACATATCAGTGGACCCGTCTCCCCCAGGGATTTACAGACAGTCCAACAGTCTTTTCTCAAACTTTAGCAGGACACATACAGGAATTTAAACAGTACAGATACGATCTCCCACCACAAACCTCTATTGTACAATATGTAGACGACATGCTCATTACCTGCCCTGACTTTGACACATGCGTTCAGGTCACCTGTGACTTCCTTGGCTTTCTTGCTACGAAAGGCTATAAAGTTAACAGAAAGAAATTAAAAGTAGCTCAGACACATGTTACCTTCCTTGGACACCACATAGGCCCCCGTCAGAAGGGCCTAGGTCCCGATACTCTCCAACATGTATCCTCCTTGCGGATGCCCACTACTGTTTCTGATCTCAGAGGTGTCCTTGGCATGTTGAATTTTTGTCGCCTTTGGATACCCAATTATTCAGCTCGAACACAGCCATTTTATATGAAACTACAGGGTAAACAGAAAATTAAACGAGAACCCATTAACTTCACAGCTCAGGAAACATCAGATCTTATGGCTCTTGTAAAAGATGTTATGCTTTCCTCCCCATTGGCAACTATTGATGTTTCTCAGGATGTACACCTTTGGGTTGTGCATACTGAGACTACTTGGTCTTGCCTAATCACTCAAGAACATGATGATCTTGCCTGTGGTTACCTTTCAGGTACTTTTTCCCCTGTAGAAAGAGCCTTTGCCACTTGTGAGAAAGGCCTTGTTGCCGCCAGCACAGCTGTCACGAAATTATACAGCTACATTCCTCACCTTCCAGTGATTCTTCACACGTCCCATGATGTAAAATACCTGTTGGACAAACAGATTAGTCACATGACTGTCTGCCGATTGCAAAAGTATCAAGTACTTTTGTTCAGTGTAGTGCACTCTATTCACCCATTAACGTTAACTGACCTTCAACGCCTAGATCCATTACTCACTGTAACAGAAACAGCACAGAATGCTATCTTTCCCCATGAGTGCACTACCCAATTGTCTGTTCCCGAATCCCTCCATCTGCATTCAGAAATCTTGCAGAGTGGTGAGGTTTGGTTTACAGATGGTTCTCAGCAAAACGGAGTTGCTGGTTTTGCCGCCCTCCATTATACACCGGAAGAACACATTCTGGATCCTATACAATTCAGGTTACCAGATGCATTTACAGCCCAAACCGCAGAGCTAGCAGCGGTTTTGTACGTTCTACTGTATAAAGCACTACACTCTGATTTGAGCATTGTCACCGACTCAGACTATGTTTTTGCTTCCTTGCATTCCCATGTTCGCAAATGGAACCAGAGGGGTATGATTTCCTCTACGGGACAACCTCTCAGTCACTTACCTTTGTGGACTGCACTTTTTGATGCGTTGGAGAAGCGCCATCAAAAAGGCCTCCGCACCAGTATCTCCTGGATTAAAGCTCATCAGGAGACAGTTTTTTCTTTCGCCATTAATGGGAACCATGCTGCTGATGAACTAGCCCGTGAGGTCACTTCCTTTTCCAGCCTTCCTTCCGAGTCCCCTACTGATGTGGCGCTTCCGGTTATTGCAACCGAAGTGCCTCCCCTTGACATACCTCCTTCTACTCCTTCAGACTCCACACACTCTGAATCCTCCTCTCCAAACACCCCACCTATTTTCCCTGTACCTCCTGTCATAACCTCCTTACTATCTCCTGAATCAGAGCCCCCTGTTACGTCCCCTCCCTCTAAATCCCTAACCTCTGACTTCTCTACCACCCTCACTTCCTCTCTTTCACAAGCAGAACTCACTTTGTGGAAGCAAGCTGGATGTTTTCTTAATCCAAATGGTCTTTGGACCCATCCTAATGGACAATTATGTGTTTCACAGCATGTTTTATCCCTTCTTTTGCATGCCCTCCATTATCCTTTACATTTGAATGCTAATACACTGTATGATCAATTGTCTTCCAAGTTATGGGCTCCTCAAATGATGCCCATGTGTCACACCGTAGTTCATAATTGCTACAAATGTTTTCTGTATACACCTAAACGAGGACCTGTCATCCCTGCCGGTCATTTGCCTGTTGTCCAGGGACCTGGCCAACACTGGTATATTGATTTCACAGATATGCAGACACCCGTTCGTGGTAAACGGTTTCTGCTTGTCTGCGTGGACAGTTTCTCTAAGTGGGTGGAAGCTTTCCCTTGCACTAGAGAAACCGCACAAACCATGGCACAGTCACTGTGTAATGAAATTATTCCTCGATTTGGTATTCCTGGCAAAATTACCACAGATAATGGTACACATTTTGTGAATGAACTGTTGCAAAACCTCCTCCCAGCACTTGGCATTACACATAGAACTGTCTGTGTTTACAAACCCACCAGTAATGGTTTGGTTGAAAGATACAATGGGTTGCTCAAAACAAAAATGCGTCAGCTTATGGCAAATGGGATAAAGAATTGGCTTGATGCCCTCCCTTTGGCACTGTTATCTCTCCGTGCCACTCCATCCTCTTCCCTTAAACTGACGCCGTTCCAATTATGTACAGGTCGCCAGATGCGACTCCTACCTGGCAATCCAGACACTCAAGTACCCGATCAATACTCAGTATATTGGGATATCTTGCAGACTATTGTAAGTTCTCTGTCCTCAATTCCACAGGCCATTTCGGACAGAAGAGGGGATTGTGATGCCAATAGATCCCCCCCTTATAAAGTGGGCGATCTAGTGCACCGGCGTTATTACACGCACAAGACCTGGCGAGATCCCATCTACGTTGGGCCCTTCAAGATTGAAGCTCTGTCAGCCACAGCTGCCAAGCTTGAGGACCACACATCCTGGGTCCATCTGAAAGATATCCGCGCCTATCCAAATACCCAATCAGGCCTCCTGGATGTTTCCATTGATGTTTCCAGCACAACAGTCACTGGAGAGACCAGTCCCACCACAAACTCCATCTCCACCACCACTGAGCCCAAGACCACCGACCCCACATCCAACACTCTTGAACCATCTTGACCAACTCGACCAAAGACTTAACCACTTAATCAACTTAGACCATCCATCTCCTGAATCCCACCTCCTTGATCTGGCTGACATTGTCATCCAAACCTTCGCTGATTCTCCAGAGTCACCATCTGAACAACCACCTGTATTGCAACCTGCTTTTGAGTTGCCGTCCTCACCTCTTCCTCCAACTGTTCCAGCACTCCCACTTCCATACGTAGATCTTCACATCCGTCTCATCCGAATCCGTAACCTTGCAGAGGATCTCACCCAAATCCGCAACTTAGCTGAAGAATTGAGTGTGGAAGAACGAGAGACTGTTGCGTCTGCCACAGTACAGAATTTGCACAACAACATCAGTGAGCTGCTTGACATTCTACATTTGTACTTCCCGAATCAAGCCAGATAAATGCCACAGCAATTTCCGCCGATTTTCACTCCAGAAGAACTCATTCCCTTACAGACTATTTCTCTACATAAAGTTCCTATTCCAATACCACCTTTCCCAACCACTCCTGTGAAAGTGTTGATACCACCACCCTCCCCCGCTTGCAAGAGTCTCCGCAGGGAACCAACTGCTGAGAACCTTGCTGCCCTCGACAATATCAAGGAACCTGATCCACCTGACCCACTGGACATTGGACTTTACCCTGTTGATAAGTGTAACTCTGAGCAGGTATCTGAAACCAATTCCCATTGGTCGAACGACTTCGACGACACTTATTTGGAAGGCGACACCAATCCTGACGACACGGACGGAACCAGTACCCGCCCAAGTGTTGTCTCAGCAGCAGTAACGGTGTTACATCAGTACACCCTCTTCTTCTGCTTTCCATCTGCTCGATTGTTTGCTGTTGGACTCGTGTGCATCATCCTACTTTGTATAGGTTTGGTTTTGTTTTTCACTACCCTGTTTACCTATACTGCTGACAGTAACCTCCTGGATCTTTGGATCACACTTACTGCCTTTCCCACTGGCAACGTTACCTTGCCAGCCGGAAACGCCACAGTACTTGCAACTACTTCTGTGCTTGCAACTACTCCAGCAGTACTTGTAACTACTTCGGTACTTACATCTACTCCTGCTCCATCACCTACTACAGCAGCCTACACAGAGCCCCAACAATACACCGCATTTACCCGCCTGTTTGGATACAGATCCCCCCAGACGACCTCAAAGATAGGTCCCATTGCCACCAGTCATCCCACCCCCTGGGCAGATACATCTGCCACGACAGACTTTTCAACTGGCTATCCTCCAGAGCCTATTGACACCTCTGCGACTACTCCTGTCCTCACTGATTCTCCTGTTTTGCATTCTACAACTGTTCCCAATAATATCAGTAGCTCGGTCCATATTGTCCCCAATCTTACAACTACTTTTGAGGATAATATTACCTTGCTTGAATTACGACCCACCCCTCCTCCTTATTCTCTGGTTCCTCCTAGTGACGCTCCTCCTCCCACGAATACTACTTTAGCCACTCCAAACATCACCGTCCCAGCCACTCGACCCCCCAGATAGCTCATCATCCTTAAGTAACCATCAATATATGTCCCAGAATTTACCAGATAACCCGCCATCTCCACCTGATTCTCCCCCACCATCGCCTTTTAGTATAGGTGTACACTTAATCCCTGAACCCCCAGAGTACCTTTTTGATTTAAGAGAGTTAATACATCCTCATTGGGACCCAGCTCCAGAAGACGATCCCAATTGGGACCCCTTCACCCGCTATCTGACATTGTGTGAACCTTTGTTTGAGAATTGGACACTAGGTCCTAGCCGAACGGTTACAGACACTGTGATACTGTTTGGAGGAACTTTAGGTTTACAAATTGAACAGACCGACGACCTCCTACTAAGACCACAAACTGCTGACGTTGTAGATTTTTGGATAATCACATACGCCGTATTGGGCACTGATTGGATACCCTTCCTGTTCATTAGAGAAGTTGGATTGGGACCTTTGGAAGTATACAGTCTTTTTGTTATCCCCGACACTCCTGAAAGAGGAGCTGTTAGAATTTACCCACCCTACCCAGTTATTAGAATTTACCAACCCAACCCAAATTCTTCCTAATGGTATATCAAGCTTTGGTATACCTAGGAATATTAATTATAGCAATTACAGTTCTGGTTAGGACCCTAGGATTTATTGTGTTACTCATTTTCATTAACCGCCAATTACCTTTGGTACAGTCCACATCTTACATTTAACCATGAAAACTACCAACATGAAGTCCTTAGTCCTCCTGTTGTGTATGCTCACCATGCCCACGATACAAGGAACACAGAATCTAGAAAGTTTCCTACAACAATTTATTACCACCTACGAAATAACATTACCCACTACCAAGGACACAACCACAATAACCCTTGATGTGTGTGCTTACACAATGTGTGGGGAACATCCGGTACAGCAATATTTGTCAGCTTTTGAGGTATACCTGTGTCCCTTCTCCAATTGCGGAAGTTGGGCACATGTATGGTGGTACACAGGTTCATGGGTTCCCTACTCAGGTAGTGAGATTCCAGATCTAAAAAAGAGCATTTCCATCATGAAATTGCGATGGACTGGCCTTTGTCCAATGACTAAATGTAATCAAGTGGCTATCACTTTCAGAGGAGTAACGGCTGTGACATACAGAACTTATTCCTTAGGAATTGATGCCACAGGTAGAGATCCCATTGGAAAATTCAAAATTATTCCACCTCCAGCCCAAACTGAAGCGAATCCTTTGATGCCAACAAAAATCCCAGAAGTAAAGATTCCTTACCAGATTGTGCCAATTAACAATTCCAAAGATTTAATAGCATTAGAAACAGGATTTGGAGAAACAAACCTATGGCTCGAATGGGCACATTATACTACAAAGAGCTTGAATGTCTCTAATTGTTATTTTTGTTCCCATGCAAGAGCAGAACCAACGGTAGTTCCTTTCCCTTTAGATCTCCACAATGATCCAGATGGTTTTTGGTGTATGTTAGAATTATTGCAGGTAAAAGAAAAAGTCAATCAGTCTTGTCAGCATCTTGACAAGCATCACCCCTACTTGCCCCCTCGGATGAGGGTTCCACCTGCATTCAGGATTCCAGATCCTGCTACCAGATATCATACATGTATAGAACGATATGAGGGGAAAAATACACGGTTTTTAGGAAATTTGACTAATTGCAACACAACCTTAGGAAAAGAGAGTCTGCGAAATCTTAATCTCACAAACTTTTCACAAGCTAGAGCAGACATATGGTGGTACTGTGGAGCCCATACTATCCACCATACACTTCACATACGTTGGAAAGGCAGATGTGCCTTAGTAAAATTGGTAATTCCAATCATAATAGCATCCTTGCTCCCTCCTCATAGCAGCTCTTCCTCACGAGTGAAGAGAAATGCAATGCCTGGATCTTTTGATGATCGGGTCTATATAGATGCTATTGGAGTTCCAAGAGGGGTTCCTGATGAGTTCAAAGCCAGAAACCAAATAGCTGCAGGATTTGAATCAGTTTTCTTTTGGTGGTCCACTATAAATAAGAACGTAGACTGGATTAATTATATATATTACAACCAGCAGAGATTTGTGAACTACACTAGGGACGCAGTTAAAGGAATTGCAACACAATTAGACGCCACCAGCAGGATGACGTTGGAAAATAGACTAGTTCTTGACCAACTTCTAGCAGCGGATGGCGGAGTGTGCCAAAAGATAGGTACACAGTGTTGCACCTTTATCCCCAACAATACAGCTCCAGATGGATCAATCACCAGAGCTTTGGAAGGCTTAACCTCACTGTCACAAGAATTGGCAGAAAATTCTGGCGTTGATACATCCTGGACTGGTTGGATGGATAAAGCTTTTGGTAAATGGAAGACATTTATCATTTCAGCAGCCACAACGATAATCATAGTGGTAGCAATTTTTGTATTAGTAGGATGTTGCATAATCCCTTGTGCTAGAGGCTTAGTAGAACGCTTAATTGAAACTGCAATCACGAAAAAGACAACAGCAGGACAATATGTCCTGTACGAAAATCTCCTTCCCAACACCACAGGAGATGACACATTGGACTATCTCCCTCTGAGAAGTACCAATCGCTATGCAACTGCTAGGGACACTAGAGAAATGTCTGCATCTGTATAATCAGGTAATAGCACACACAGGGATACAATATAACCATATAAAGCTTTATAAGATAAGATATAATCAGTATATAACCAAAGAATTAATGATTAAATAGGTAAGAATAAGATAGAATTTGCATGTTAAAGGGTAGAAGTATAGTAGTTTTTGTATAACCATAGATATTGATAAGTAGAAATGATTGAAATAATTGAAGTGGTGCCAGGATGGTAATCAGAAACCAAATAACTCAGACTGTACCAGCTTGCACTGAGACTCAGAAAATTTTATGGCCTTGTAGGATACCTTCTGGAATGGATGGTACCATGGTATATTTACCCTGGTGTCACCCTATGGGATAGGGTGAAGAGGGGAATGTTAATATATGGCCTGGTTTTAGATCTGCCACTGGAATTGTGATGGACAAAGCCACAGAGCCAAAAACATCTGAAAAAGTACTGATTAGGCCAAACAAGTAACAAATGAATTAATATTTGAGAATCTGCAGAAAGCAGGTCTGAACAATGAGTCTTGACACAAACAGGTACAGGTACAATATCCAAATAATATATAGCACCTGAAATGAAAGAATGATGGATAAAATGAATAAAATGTGGTTCTCAAAATGGGGCCTATTTTAGTATATTAATGTATAAAATGATACTGATACAGAGATCAGAAGGTGTTGTGAAAGATGTTGATGAAATATGTGAAACTGGTATCTCAACAGAAAAAATGTTAGTAACCGCAAAAACAGTTTGTTCCAAAAAAACATGTTGATATTACCGGAAAATGTTGCAACCTTGTGAAATACATGGAACGGAAGAGCTGGGTACAAAATGCACAGATGGCAGTACGCGACAGTTTAACCGCAGAAATTGAGAAATATTTGAAAAAAACAGGTCCCAAAATAGGTGCTGCCATAGACTTCAATAGAGAGATGAGAGTATAAAAGAAGGGTGATTTGGGCTTAATTTCGGAGTCGTCCCCAACGCATCTCAGACGGCAGAGCGCTGTGCCATTGAACCCAGAATCTGTCCGATGTCTGTATTACTTTGAAACTTTGGTAAGAATAAATGCCTTCTATCTGAAACCTATCTCTGTCTTCATTATCAAGTATTCCTTACCTGTCACTTATTTTACAAACTAAACTAAACCCACACCAGACACTCATTTTGTGCACAAAATACTGATAGATTCAAATAGACTATATGTGGGAACATAAATGGCCCAGAATACACCTAGATCCAGAAAGGCAGAAAGCAGAGGTCATGGGGATCAGTTTTGAATTACGCCTTCTGAGGCCTCCCCAGAACCAACCACCCTGGGATTGGAGGGAAACCATAAAGAATCTTCTGGATGAACTTAAGATGTTCCCCTCCCCATTTGGAAAAGTCCAGAAGGGGTCTAAAAGAGGTCCATTTAAAACATGTTAGAGCCATGGCAGCGTCAGTGGCCCACTTGAAGTCAGCCACTATTGAAGAGATTTGCAAGGCTGCGACGTGGTCATCTGTCCACACATTCACATCACACTGCCTCCAGCAGGATACCCGACGCGACAGTCGGTTTGGGCAGTCGGTGCTGCAGAATCTGTTTGGGGTTTGAATCCAACTCCACCCTCCAGGACCCGATTTATTCTGTTCAGGCTGCACTCTCAGTTAGTTGTTCTTCGTAAGTCAATTTCTGTTATGCCCTCGCCGTTGCGAGGTTCCATTGACCTGGGTTCTTGTTTTGAGTGAGCCTGAGAGCTAGGGATACCCCAGTCGTGAGAACAAGCAGCCTGCTTGTCCTCGGAGAAAGCGAATGATACATACCTGTAGCAGGTGTTCTCCGAGGACAGCAGGCTGATTGTTCTCACCTACTCTCCCTCCTCCCCTTTGGAGTTGCGTTTTACTCATTCTTTTGCTTGTCATTCAACTGAGCGGGAACGGTCGCGCACGGACGGGAAGACGGCCGCGCATGTGCGGTGGGCGTGCCCTGCGTGCGGGACCGCCCACGAAGTTTTGTTCCAGTTGGTGGGGGCTGCCGTGGACGTCAACCCAGTCGTGAGAACGATCAGCCTGCTGTCCTCGGAGAACACCTGCTACAGGTATGTATCATTCGCTTACTGTTCAAGCCGCACTGCTTATACTGCACTGTGTATACTGTACTGCTTATACCATACTGTGTATACTATACTGCTTACTATTTAAAGTGTACACGAACTACAACCAACATGAATACCAGAAAACTACTCATGATGATTTACTTCCTCCCCCTAATCCACCACGCATGGACCACTCCCAATTTAAACAACAACTTACCCACAATACATAAACCCTATATACAACCCATCAACAACACACCAAACCAAAAGAATAACAACCAACTAATAGGAAAAATAAATGCATACGGAAATAACCAACAGAAAGGGAAAAAAGGAAACAACAAAACCAAATACCAAGAAAACAGACAACTAATAAAAATTAACACATCCACGGCCCGGAACGAACCAGACCATCTAATCCAACTGGGATACGCAAATGCCAGGTCAGTAGTAACCAAAACAGACTTTATAACAGACTGGATCTCTGCAGACAATCTCGACCTGCTATTCATCACTGAAACCTGGATCCATGACCTTAAGGATCCCATAATCCTAGATTTATGCCCACCAGGATACAAAATTACCCACTGGACAAGAAACGGGAAAAGAGGAGGTGGCATAGCCATAATATACAAATCCGAGTTCACTATCACAACCACAGCTGAATCTATCATACCTCAACTTGAAATTGATTCGATAAGAATCAATCACCCAAACCTGCAAGACCACCATAACGCAATCTTACTCTACAGGCCGCCAGGTAACTGGCAAGACTCTCAAACACACCTCAAGGACTTCATCTCGAACACGTGTATCTCTACTTCAAACCTTATCATATTAGGTGACATTAATCTGCACTTGGAAGATCCTACCTCAACAAGCACCCAAGAATGCAAAGAGTTCCTACAATTATGGGATCTTCAAGTACCAAAAGCACAACCAACACACACCAAAGGACACACACTAGACATTATCGCATATAAATTTGATCCAAACCTAAACCTTATACTAGCAGATACAAAATGGACACGCACACTGTGGTCAGATCACTACAGAGCATACATCTCCCTCCAATGGCGAAAGAAAACTACACTCAAAAAAACAAGAACGAAAAACCTACACCACGAGAGGAAAAATAGACCCGACAACATTCTGGGAACAGATCTACTATAATGGATGGACAATAAAGGCAGACATAACCAAATTCCTACTAGATTGGGACGACAGATGCAGAGCAATATTAGACAACATCGCCCCAATTCAAACTAGAACCTCGCACAGAAAGAACGCAATACCGTGGTTCAACGATGAACTGAAAAAACTCAAAACACAAGTTGTTAGGAAATTAGAACGTGCATGGAGGAAAAAGAAAGACGATCCCACACTTAATGCTTGGAAACAACTCCATAGAAAATATAAATACACCAAAAGACTATACTACAAAACTGAAATTGGACCAAATTACAAGGACACACACAAACTCTTCCAACTTGTGAACAAACTACTAGACACCACAACAGTCACGAACAACAACAAAGACAAACCAGGAGCTGAAAACCTCGCTAAGTACTTCAAAGAGAAAATAATACAACTGCGAGTTAAAATACCGGCCAGCCCCATCGAATACGCTGCACTCCTAGACTGCCTAGACCCAGACCCTGGAGTATACCCAGCAGATAGGATCTGGACTGAATTCGAGGTAATATCAGAAGATCTCATTGCCCAAACGCGTAAAAGATTCGCCAAAGCTCATTGCAAACTAGATATATGCCCAAATAACCTTATGAAATCGGCCCCCCAACACTTTATAACAGATCTAACGGAACACATGAATTTTATGCTACAAATGGACTCTTCCCAAAGGAGAACGGAAACATTCTACTCACCCCCATACCCAAAGATGCAAAGAAAAACGTGAGTGAACTAACCACCTATAGACCAGTAGCATCCATTCCCTTAATAACCAAAATAACAGAAGGGGTGGTAACCAAACAACTCACAGACTATCTAAACAAGTTCTCAATACTACACAACTCCCAATCAGGATTTCGTTCTAATCACAGCACAGAAACAGTACTAGTTACGCTCATAACTAAATTCAAACAAACGATTGCAACTGGCAAGAATATAATACTACTACAATTCGACATGTCAAGCGCCTTCGACATGGTTGACCATGGAATTCTACTACACATACTTGAATACTTCGGTATCGGAGGCAACGTTTTTAATTGGTTTAAAGGCTTCCTAACCACACGCTCATATCAAGTGACATCAAATTTGATTACATCAGCCGCATGGACACCTGAATGCGGAGTTCCACAGGGATCTCCCCTCTCACCGACCATATTCAACCTAATGATGACACCCTTGGCAAAACTACTATCAAACCAAAACCTCAACCCATACATCTACGCTGATGATGTAACGATCTACATCCCATTCAAACAACACCTAAAAGAAATTTCCAATGATATCAACCAAAGCCTACATATCATGCACTCCAGGGCAGACGCCTTTCACTTAAAACTCAACGCAGAAAAAACCCAATGCCTAATACTCACCTCTCAACACAACACGAACAAATTTACCACCATCAAAACACCAAAACTAAATCTACCAATCTCGGAGACCCTGAAAATTCTTGGAGTCACCATTGATCAGCACCTAACACTTGAGAATCATGTGAAAAACACAACCAAAAAGATGTTCCACTCAATGTGGAAATTAAAAAGAGTAAGACCATTCTTCCCAAGAAACGTCTTCCGTAACCTGGTACAATCTTTAGTACTTAGTCATCTAGACTATTGCAACACACTCTATGCTGGCTGCAAGGAACAAATACTCAAAAAAACTCCAAACAGCCCAGAACACGGTGGCCAGACTCATTTTTTGAAAATCAAAATACGAAAGTGCAAAACCCTTACGAGAGAAGCTACACTGGCTCCCACTCAAAGAACGTATCACGTTCAAAATATGTACTCTAGTACACAAAATCATCCATGGCGATGCCCCAGCCTACATGTCAGACTTGATAGACCTACCACACAGGAATGCTAAAAAATCATCTCGCACATTCCTTAATCTTCATTTCCCTAACTGCAAAGGTCTAAAATACAAAGTAATGCACTCATCAACCTTTTCCTATATGAGCTCCCAATTCTGGAATGCACTGCCACGCACCCTAAAAGCGACCTATGAACTGACCAACTTCTGCAAACTACTAAAGACCCATCTCTTCGACAAGACATACAACTAAGACCAAATCATGTGAAACTCCTACATATTTCCAGAATTGTTAATAATACCTTCTATTATATTACTATCATGTATTCCATTACCATGCAATCCAACATTCTTCTGTAACAAAGTGCCTATTCTCTTCTCATTTCCATCATCCATGATGTTTTGTAAGCCACATTGCGCCTGCAAAGAGGTGGGAAAATGTGGGATAAATTCTATTTACCATATCAACTATTGTTACAAGATCATAACTGTTACTTGCAATCATAGTACTATATATATATATATATATATATATATATAATAAAAAGCCTAGCCCCCTCCCTTGGGACTACCTTACAATCTCTGGTGGTCCAGTGGTATAGTCAGGGCAGGTGCAAATGCCCAGTCACAACAGCCATTTTGACAGCACAGTTGGAATGTGCAGGAGTAACTGGGAATCACTCCTGCCCCAACTATACCCATAGGGCTTGTAAGATAGGGCCTACGCGTGGGGGGGGGGGGGGGTTCAGGAGGACAAACAACTCCTTTTCAGGGGGAAGGGAACAAGAGAAACGCGCCAAAGCATACATTTTTGGCTTCCACTGAAAACATGGTCATTTTCAGCTGAAACCAAAAATACAGCCAAAAAAAGGAATCCAGGCAGAAAAAGGATTTGGGGCTAGTTTATGCACTATAACTGACATTTAGTCAGCTTCTAGTACTGGCTTAAGGCTCAGCCTTCACAGAAGCAAAAGCATATTTCGTTCCCAGCACACTACTCTCTTCTCTGCACTGCTACAAGTTTAAACATGAGAACAGGTGCTACTTGTTCTCATGTATAAACCTGGGGCAGTGCTGACAGCTGATTGTGGAGGAGGTGAGAGCAATGCAACATGCTTGCACCACTGTAAACTGGTAGAGCTGATGCGAATGGGGAGGAGGGGAGGCAGAGCAACAGCTGGCAAGCAGTCGCGTATAACATTTAAAAGGTTCGGGTGGTTCCCCCCTGAAGAAGGGAAGCGAAATGCGGTCCAGCATTTAAGAAAGAAAAATGTAATGCGGTCCAGCATTGGGGGATCAAGTTGTTTGTAACTACTCTGTGGAGGGCTTGCCCATTCACCCGATACTTGTGAAACCTATACAATGAAAGCCACAGGACAATGTGGCGGTTTGTAAACAGCAGTGATGACAATTTCTGTGTGCAATAGTTCCTATATGCCAAGGAGGAGCGACGTAATCAGCTGCTGAAAATTGCCCAACAAAAGGTCACACAGTGGATGTCGTTATGACGGTTTTACAGCATATTGTAGCAGTGGACATTATTGAGTGCTATGAACTGTCTGCCTCATTAATGTGATGAAGCAGGATTTTTTTTTTCATGTATAATGGTTTGATATTTAAATTTCTAAAGACATTTTAGATAACTAGTATATAGGGTGAGTGGTGGTTGAAAGGTGATGAATGAGTGGTTTAATGTTTAAAGTTAATAGCTGGTATAAGGCATAAGTATCTCTCTATATAAAACGCACCTCCAACGTTCTAATGAAGCCTCTGTTAGCCAACATTCTAAAGTGAAGGGGGTGAGATCGCATTGTGTCTGCCCCGCCCACGCGTCAAACGTGATGACGTCGAGGGCGGAGCAATGACACTCAACCAATCGCAACGCTCGGCAGCGAAGCGTCAGGGAAGGAGGCGGCGCTCTCGACGTCTAGCCTTCCCTTCGCTGTGTTCCGCCTTCTTCTGACGTCAAGGATGACGTCAAAAGAAGGCGGAACACAGCGAAGGGAAACCTAGACGTCGGGAGCGCCGCCTCCTTCCCTGACGCTTCGCTGCCGGAACCGGCACGGAGGTAAATTTAAAAACAAGAAAAAAACAAAAAAAACAACCATGTTGGGGGGAGAGAAGAGGGTGGCCACTAAAGAACAACAATGGGAGCGGCAGGGGAGAAACGACAGCATGGATGCGAAGGGGGGGGGGGGGGAAGAAGAGGGCGGCCCAGGCTGGGACATGGGAGAGAGAGGAGCATGGATGCAAGGGGGGTCATGAAAGGGAGACAGGGGACTTGCTGCAAAAGGATGAATGGAGGCGGCAGGGGACAGAGGAGCATGGATGGGCATGGATTGGGATGGCAGGGCTCAGGAAGAGAGGGCAATTGCTGGAAAGGGATGAATGGAGGGGGCAGGGGACAGAGGAGCATGGATGGGCATGGATTGGGAGGGCAGGACTCAGGGAGAGAGGGAAATTGCTGGATAGGGAAAAATGGAGGGGCCAGGTGACAGATGAGCATGGATGGGCATGGATTCGAAGGGCAGGACTCAGGGAGACGGGAATTGCTGGATAAGAATGAATGGAGGGGACAGATGGCCATGGATGGATATGGATTGCAGGGCAGGCCTCAGGCAGAGAGGGGAAATGCTGGATAGGGAAAAATGGAGGGGCCAGGTGACAGATGAGCATGGATGGGCATGGATTGGAAGGGCAGGACTCAGGGAGAGGGGAATTGCTGGATAGGGATGAATGGAGGGCACAGATGGCCATGGATGCATATGGATTGCAGGGCAGGCCTCAGGCAGAGAGGGGAATTGCTGGATAGGGATGAATGGAGGGGCCAGGTGACAGAGGAGCATGGATTGGAAGGGCAGGACTCAGGGAGAGGGGAATTGCTGGATAGGGATGAATGGAGGGCACAGATGGCCATGGATGCATATGGATTGCAGGGCAGGCCTCAGGCAGAGAGGGGAAATGCTGGATAGGGAAAAATGGAGGGGCCAGGTGACAGATGAGCATGGATGGGCATGGATTGGAAGGGCAGGACTCAGGGAGAGGGGAATTGCTGGATAGGGATGAATGGAGGGCACAGATGGCCATGGATGCATATGGATTGCAGGGCAGGCCTCAGGCAGAGAGGGGAATTGCTGGATAGGGATGAATGGAGGGGCCAGGTGACAGAGGAGCATGGATTGGAAGGGCAGGACTCAGGGAGAGGGGCATTGCTGGATAGGGATGAATGGAGGAGACAGATGGCCATGGATGGATATGGATTGCAGGACAGGCCTCAGGCAGAGAGGGGAAATGCTGGATACGGAAAAATGGAGGGGCCAGGTGACAGATGAGCATGGATGGGCATGTATTGGAAGGGCAGGACTCAGGGAGAGGGGAATTGCTGGATAGGGATGAATGGAGGGCACAGATGGCCATGGATGCATATGGATTGCAGGGCAGGCCTCAGGCAGAGAGGGGAAATGCTGGATAGGGAAAAATGGAGGGGCCAGGTGACAGATGAGCATGGATGGGCATGGATTGGAAGGGCAGGACTCAGGGAGAGGGGAATTGCTGGATAGGGATGAATGGAGGGCACAGATGGCCATGGATGCATATGGATTGCAGGGCAGGCCTCAGGCAGAGAGGGGAATTGCTGGATAGGGATGAATGGAGGGGCCAGGTGACAGAGGAGCATGGATTGGAAGGGCAGGACTCAGGGAGAGGGGAATTGCTGGATAGGGATGAATGGAGGAGACAGATGGCCATGGATGCATATGGATTGCAGGACAGGCCTCAGGCAGAGAGGGGAAATGCTGGATAGGGAAAAATGGAGGGGCCAGGTGACAGATGAGCATGGATGGGCATGGATTGGAAGGGCAGGACTCAGGGAGAAGGGAATTGCTGGATAGGGATGAATGGAGGGGACAGATGGGCATGGATGGATATGGATTGCAGAGCAGGCCTCAGGCAGAGAGGGGAAATGCTGGATAGGGAAAAATGGAGGGGCCAGGTGACAGAGGAGCATGGATGGGCATGGATTGGAAGGGCAGGACTCAGGGAGAGGGGAATTGCTGGATAGGGATGAATGGAGGGGACAGATGGGCATGGATGGATATGGATTGCAGAGCAGGCCTCAGGCAGAGAGGGGAAATGCTGGATAGGGAAAAATGGAGGGGCCAGGTGACAGATGAGCATGGATGGGCATGGATTGGAAGGGCAGGACTCAGGGAGAGGGGAATTGCTGGATAGGGATGAATGGAGGGGACAGATGGGCATGGATGGATATGGATTGCAGGGCAGGCCTCAGGCAGAGAGGGAAAATGCTGGATAGGGATGAATGGAGGGGGCAGGGGACAGAGGAGCATGGATGGGCACACACACACACTATCACACTGTGTCTCACATACACACTTGCACACACTCTCATTCTCACACACACACTCTCTCACAAACACACTCTCTCTCTCACACACTCACACTTTCACTCTGACTCTCAAACAGTCACTCTCACATACACTCTCCCAAACATACACACTCCGAGGAAAACCTTGCTAGCGCCCGTTTCATTTGTGTCAGAAACGGGCCTTTTTTACTAGTTTATAATAAAGAGAAATTTGCATATATAAGTTGGAGTTTAGTGTGGTGTAATGTTGTTTATATACTCCGACTGCATTGGTTTTTCTCCCCCTTTTTTGTAAGATTGTAGACAACTCCTTTGATTCGGACTGTCCACCAGTTTATAGAAACAGGTTTTTATTCATCTACTGTCCTTACCAAAATGGACCAAAACAGCAAACAAAATCACCACAGAATAGTTGCTATTTTCATATTGTAAGGAGGTTGGAGGGTCTAAGCAGGTTAGGAGGAGGTATGGGGCCAGACTACATTCCCCACAAGGCCCTGAGAGAAGGAATCGGGGGGGGGGGGGGTAGGTCCCAAAACCCGGTAGGAACACCACGGGGAAGGGAGGGGGAAAAGGACTGGAAAGAGCAGCTGTTATAGCAGACGAGCAGGGCCTTGCCAACACGGTAAGCAAGGTAAGCATGGCAGGAGGGCGCCATCCTCTGGGGGGCACCCCGCCGCACCATGCTTACCTTGCCCTCTTCTCCCCAGATCCTTTTCCTTTTTTTTTTTGTTTAAATTTACCTCTGTCCGGCGGCAGCGTAGCGTTAGTGAGAAGGAGGCGGCGCTCCCCCGCCCCGACGTGTCAGTCTTCCCTTCGCTCAGTTCCACCTTCTTCAGACATCAGAACTGAGCGAAGGGAAGACTGACATGTCGGGGCGGGGGAGCGCCGCCTCCTCACTAACGCTATGCTGCCGCCGGACAGAGGTAAATTTAAACAGAAAAGGATCTGGCGAGGACAGGTAGTGTAGCGATCGTTTTCGGGAGGGGCGGGCGCGGGGCCAACTGCAGGGGGGCGCCGGAGACCCTAGGCACGGCCCTGCAGACGAGGGCCAGAAGGGGGAGCCGTGATGACAGAACTCAATTCCCTTGGGTCAGAAATCAGTACAAGATTCCTTCCACCTGGGAGGGGGAGGAGGTCTCTAACCAACAGCCTAGCAGAGAAGCAGAGTTAATGGAGTGCTTGGAGGAAGGAGAGTCTGGAGGGCCCAGCACACCAGGTTTGGAGGAACCGGTTGACATGGACTGTAATTGTACTTTGGGGCAGAGTTGCGGGGATTGAAGGCAGTGGGTGGTCACAGGAGTCAAGTAGCTGAGTTGTGGGAGGTGTACTGCCATTCTGCAACCACCCAAGCGGAAAGACTTTTAAAACTGAAACCCAGGCGGTTGAACTGGGAGAACTTGGATTTAAATGGAAGGTTTTTTTTCTTGTTGCTTTGTTTTGAAACTGAATGGGACCTTAACCCCCTTGAACTGAGATTTGTGGAGGAGGGGAAATAAACTGCTTGGAACTAAAAGCTGTGTTGTCTGGAAGGACTTTGTTTGTGGACTGCTGAAGGGAGCCTACCACCCCATGAGGGTTTGCTACCGGGATTACAGTTATGACAATATATCAGGATACTGAATTGATAATATTTCCGTTTTTGGACAATTCTTTTCCCCAGCAATGGTCTTTACCACTAGTGTTTTTACTTTATCCTCTTTCCAGATGAAACTTTCTGCAATTTTAGAACTTTTGAATGTAACTGAGAAGATAGGGATAGGGAGGACAGTCACTGTGCTGCAGCTGCGTAGGCCCACAGTAACCTGGGTTACATTGCTATCAAAGGGGTGAGGAACATGCTGATATGTACATGCATTGAGTTTATTCTCAAACAGCAACCCCCAGTGTCTGCCTCTTGTTCTGTGATCTTGAACTTCAGTTTTACCTTCAGCTGCCTCTTGAAAAGGTTTATAGCAGATGCTGCAAAGCAAATTGGCGAGCAAGAAATGGGTACTTTAGTAATTTTGAAAACACAGAATGAGCTGATTATTGTGTTCCAAAGCTTTACCATTGTGATTGGCCTGAAGAATTGTCAGCTTATGGTGATAGTTAAGCACTTGTCCAACAAATGTACTCCAATTACAAAATATTTTTTAATTATCAAATCATACACATACCAAATGGCAAGTGACCGACTCACCTGTAAATGCGCAGTAGAATCAGAACGCTGAGAGTGTATAAGTCCAAGCCCCGCCTCCACCAGCAGTACAGCCCAATAGGGAGGAGAGCTTGGACATGGGCGTGGAAATCGGAGGAGGAGGGAGCAGGGAGGGAAGGAGGGGGCGGAACTGAGGGAAACAGACGCTGGGGGAGGACAGGGGAGAGAGCAGGGTTGGGGGGGGGGAGGCCATAGGAAAACAAAAAACTAGCCCGTTGTTACGGGCTTAACGGCTAGTATACTATAAACCACTACAGGTTTTGTAAAGTTCACGTGTACCCATATAGTGTGTCTTCATGTGTCCCATCAGTAGCTTAACAACATTCAATCTCAGCAGCTTAGCCAGATTTCTTAAACCAAAGTCAATTGCCTCCCATATCTCTTAATTGTTCATTTTCACAATCAGGAGCGGGACTAAACACCGCTTCGCCTTTATTTGGAGGCAACGAACAATCCAACGGGAAATTCCTGCATAAGAAATTGTCCAGGTGTCCACAACAACTTGCCAATAGCAGTTGTATTGAGCCAGGTGCTACTGCTCCGTATTATCTGCACCTTGGTCAAATGCTCCACGGATCACCCTCACGGTTACAGGATCTCAACAAAACCGCCAAACCAAGCTGGTCAGTTGGAATAAATACCATTCCTCTATGCGAGACCTATTTCGGTTTTCCTTCTTCAGGAGGAACTGTTGTTTGAACCCTTCGAGAATAACATGTAAGCGGGGTGTCCTTAGCACCGCACAAGGGTGGTTGTATATTTTTGTACTCTGATACAAAGCATTATTTCCCGTGTTTATAGATAGTTAAGCACTGACAGGATCACTGTGTGTGTGTGTGTGTGGTCAGCAGAGTCTCTCCTCTGTCCCAAGCGGTGGGCTCCTTTAATGCACAGCAGACCCGCATCCTTGCAAGAGAATTTATCAGCCAAGATACTAAAAAAGAGCAGCAGTCGCAATCCAGTATGGTCTTGGGTAAACCCACCAGCCTGAGGTTGTTGCAGTAAGAGCAGTTTTCTTTATCATCTAGTTTATCTTCAAGCTCTCGTGGGCAGTCCGAACATCTGCGGTCTGGACAACAGCACCTCATGAACGCTCTCCTTCACCGCTCCCACCTGTTCTTCCACCGCTTGAAGATCTGCGGAGATTGAGGTGAACCTTTCCTCCATGCTATCAAACTAGTTAAGGATCAGCAAAGCTGCTTCCCCAGTGTGTGCTCTATTGCTGTATGCACCTCGGCCATAATCTCTACAATCCACTCCGAGCTGGGAGAGGGAGTTGCGGGTCTGCCCGCCATCTTAGTTTTGCTCATGCGGCCCTTCTCCTGGTCCTTTTAAACTGATTTGGTCACCATGCTCAGGAGTATAACACTGATCTAAGCTTGCAGGGCTATTCGCGCAGCGATCTTGGATGGGCTGAGAAGACTGAGGTTTGCTGAGTGCAGTTACATGCAGGTTAGTTGAGGGAAGCTGGGAGCAGCAAAAACTGAGGAGCCCTTTTACAAAGGCGTGCTGAAAAATGGCCTGTGGTAGTGTACACGTGTGTTTTGGGCACGTGAAGAAGAATTTTTCAGCACACCTGTAAAAAAAATGCCTTTTTAAAATGTTTGCCAAAAATGGACGTGAGGCAAAATGAAAATTGCCGTGCATCCATTTTGGGTCATTTTGGCCATTGACCTAGTGGTAACTGGGCGATAATAACCTAAGCGCATCAAAAGCCACTTGGCGTGTGTCCAATACGCATTTCCGAAAATACATTTTTCAGATGCGTGTATTGGATGTGCGCCAAAAATGAAATAACTGCAAGAGCCACATGGTAGCCGGGTACTAACTCCATTTTGGCGTGTGTTGGGCACTCGTATACGCGGCTTAGTAAAAGGGCCCTTGAGTGCCTTACTTCTCCATGACTCAACCAGAAGTGGACATTCCTTCCTTTAAGTATGTGAGGCTTGAAGCTAACTGCTCAGTAATGCTTCAGACTGCAGGTGCAGGTATTTGGAATACTTTGCCTGTAAGCTTAGGTGTGATAATTTCGATCCTTCAGTGTAAGAAACAGTTAAAGTCATTTCTTTTTGCTCAGGCTTTTTCAGTCTGAGTAGTTTACTTACGGCTGCAAGACATGTGTTGGTGAAGATGAGTTCATTTAGTAATTCTTTGTTGTAGTTGTGTGTATGCTATGTTTTTTTGTGTCTTTCACTGTGTATGTTCCAGATGTACACTGCCTAGGACAACTGGATAGTGACAGTTTAGAAATGTATGTATAAATAAAATATAAAACCGCTCCTAGCTTCTACCTCCTCCTGTAACAGACCAGAATGTCCGGCTTGTCAGATAGTGGTGAGGATAGACAAAAGCTGAAAATCTAATAGACAGATACCCCCTGCTAGATTACCAGCTCGCTACCCTACACAAATTTGCAATATTGTTTTATAATTTGGCTATTTCATATTTGATTCTGAAGTCTGCTAGATTAATCTGTGGCCATGCAAGCTCTAGATGGCAATGTGAATAAAAGTTTGCAAGATGATGTGACTGTAATCAATATTTTTATTTATCAAAAACTGTAGGAACACAATAGCTGGATAAACTAAAAATACAGCATGCTTTGCTTTAACAAAGTTATTTTTTATATTTAGTATTTTAACAATAGGTGTCCTTGAATCAGTTGGTAGAGAGAAGAGTGCAAATCAGACCCTATAGTACGGAGCAACCAGCAATCTAGTACACCGAAACTGTACTAGTGACTTTAATGAATTCATTTAAACAGACAATCGCAACTGGCAATAACATACTCCTCCTACAATTCGACATGTCCAGTGCTTTCGACATGGTCGACCACGGAATACTACTAAATATCCTTGAATACTTCGGAATTGGAGGTCACGTTCTCAACTGGTTTAGAGGATTCCTGACCACAAGATCATACCAAGTAATGGTGAAAGAGGATATTTCAGCCCCATGGACACCTGAATGCGGAGTCTCCCAAGGATCCCCCCTCTCACCTACCCTCTTCAATCTAATGATGATACCCTTAGCCAAGATGCTAACCAACCTCAACCCCTAAATATATGCAGACGATGGTACGATATATATCCCATTCAAACACGATGTAAAAGAAATCACCAACGAAATCAATCAACGCCTCCAAATCATGCACTCCTGGGCTGATGCATTCCGACTATAACTCAATGCAGAAAAAACACAGTGCCTCATCCTTACCTCACAATATAACAGAAACAAATTCACCACCATAACCACACCAAACCTCTCTCTTCCAATCTCAAATAGCCTGAAAATACTGGGAGTTACCATTGATCGTAATCTCACACTCAAAACCCACGTGAAGAACACAACGAAAAAAATGTTTCATTCCATGTGGAAGCTCAAACGAGTAAAACCTTTCTTCCCAAGATCAATCTTCCGTAAACTGGTTCAGTTAATGGTGCTAAGTCACGTGGACTACTGCAATGCACTTTATGTGGGATGCAAAGAACAGACTATCAAGAAACTTCAAACAGCCCAGAATACAGCGGCCAGACTCATATTTGGCAAAACAAAATATGAAAGCGCGAAACCCCTAAGAAAAAGTTTACTGGCTCCCACTTAAAGAACGTACCGCGTTCAAGATCTGCACAGTTGTTCACAAAATTATCCATGGAAATGCCCCGAGCAACATGATGGACCTCGTGGACCTGCCTCCCAGAAATTCAAAACGATCAGCCAGCAAATTCCTTAATCTACGCTTCCCTAAATGCAAAGGATTAAAATACAAACTAACACATGCAACCAGGTTCTCCTACATGAGCACGCAACTATGGAATGCACTTCCAAAGGACTTGAAAGAGATCAACGAAATAACTAGCTTTCGTATATCACTGAAAACTTCTCTCTTCAACAAGGCCTACAACGAGAATCCATAACTCATCATAACACTTCGTCACCTCACCCTATCCTGATTCACCTTTCTATCACTTCGCTCAGCTCGCTGCTTTTTAGGATCTTGTTATTACACCAATTGTATCTGCCTCCTGGTATAACAGGGCTTTGTAAGCCACAATGAGCCTGCAAATAGGTGGGAAAATGTGGGATACAAATGCAATAAATAAAATAAATCTTCTTCCCCGTGAGACCACCCTTTCCAAGACGGAGTCATGCACGATTCTTGTGATAGGGACCATAACAGAAGCCGTGAGGCAGAGGGGGTGTGGCCTGCACTGAGCAGCAGCTACAACTCTAGTCACCTTTAGGGCAGATCTTTCATCTGGCCTCATTTCTATGTACGTCTCTCCAGCAGCACAGAAAATGTCCCGAACCTTTTCCACAGAGACATTTTCTTTCTTTGGTTACTGCCAGTGTTGCCACCCTTGTACCAAATCTGCCAGGCTCTCAAGGACTCTGATGATCCCATCTTACTCGAAATGGGCGGGGCTTTAGTGCACGCCCATTACTCATACATCCCGCCCCTATCTTCTGAGCGGAGAAAACGACCATCTCGGGTCACGTGGTACGTAGACGGCCTGACAGATAGGAGGGGAGAAGGCGGGATCTATGGGGAAGAAGGGGCGGAGTCTCGTCATCATACGGAACCACGAGGGAAGGAGGAGCTGGAGTGCGTAGTGGCGCACGGTGCAATCTAACCTCCTTGCTGGAAAGCTGGTGGTGGTGGCGGAAGTGGCGTCACCCGGAGGCGGAGGGGCCCTAGAAGACAGTGTGTGGAGCTGCGCGGGTCGTAGTATAGGCACTGTAGGCAGGCCGCGCCGCTGCCTTGCTCACGCCATGGCGGCCGGTGCCGCGGGCGGCGGGGCGCCCTCCGAGAAGGGGCCCTGGGTGCTGATCAGGCCCTCGGTGACGGAGCTGGTGCGGGAGGTGCGCAGCAACATCCTGTGCACGGTGACGGGCTGCGGCAAGGTGCTGCCCAATCCCCCGGCCCTCAACATGCATCTGGTGAAGGCTCACGGCGTCCAGGTGCGGAGCGCGTGACATTGTGCTGCGTGCGCAGGTGTCTGCACTGCAGGAAAGCTCGCGGGGTGGAGGTCGAAGGTGGGGATAGGGGTCTGTAAGTGGTGGAGATTCTTGCAGAGATATAAGTAGCAAGGCTCCGGCAGGTGTAGGTGAGCAGTAGGGTTGAGGTCAGGTAGAGTAGACCTCTGCAAGCAGCAATGTTTGGTAGGGTAGAGGTGGAGGCTGGGTATGGGCGACTGTAAACAGTAAGAATTGGTAGGGTGGAGATGCTTGCAGGGTATAGGGACATGTAAGTAGTAAGGCTCGGCAGGGTGACACTTGACAGGTCCAGATGAGTGGTAAGATTCAACAGGGTGTAGGTTCAGGGGTGTGCTGGTAAATTTTTAACAACTGGCTCTCTCTCTCCGGGCATAGCCGGCCCTGAAAATTTTTTTTTGGTGGGGGGGAATACATGCCTCTCTCTCCCCTCCCTTGTGCAGGCACGCTAGGCATACCTTTGCCGAGCTCCACCAGCCAATAAATGGACTGCCACCATTCTCTGCTGCTTGGTTCTGGTTCTGAGCATGAAAAGTCCCAGCCTGATGCTTAGAGTCAGAAACAAGGAGCAGCAGCAGTCTATTTACTTGGCTAGTGGGGCCAGCATCACTGCCAGCAAAGTAAAAGAGAATTCAGGAGGGGGCCCAAGCCCACATTTTGGGAGTCAGTTGTTAAAGTAGCCATGGGGAGGCCTACTTTAACAACCGGCTCCCAAAATTCTTAAAAACTTAACAAACGGCTCTCGCGAGCCTGTGAGAGCCCGCTCCAGCACACCACTGTGAAGGTTGAAGTCAGGTGTAGACATTTGTAAGCAGTAACGCTCGACAGGAGGTGGAGGCTAGTTATGGGCACCAGTAAGCAGTAAGGCTCAGTATAGCAGAGGTTGTTCCAGGGTATAGGCAGATATGGTTAGTGCAGTGGGCTATGATCCTGGCAACCTGGGTTTGATGCCCAGTGCAGCTCCCTGTGACCTTGGACAAGTCACTTAACCTTCCATTTCTCCACGTACAAAAAACTTAGGGGGTCTATCGAGCAGGGACTGTCTCTCCATGTTCAAGTGTGAAGCGCTGCGTACGTCCGGTAGCGCTATAGAAATAAGTAGTAATGGTAGTCTTTTACTAAGCTGCGGTAGCATTTTTAGCTCAAGGTAAAAATCAGCTGATAGTAAACACAGAGCTCATTATATTCCTATGGGCATTTCAGCATTTACCGCCTGTTGATTTCTACTGCCAGCCAAAAATACTAACAGGGCTTAGTAAAAAAGAACCCTCAGATTGTGAGCGCCTAGTACCTGCATATAATGTGTGCAGCACTGCATATGTCTAGTAGCGCTATAGAAATGATTAGTAGTAGGATGTAAGTGGGAAGATGTGGCAGGGTAGAAGGTTGAAGCCAGATGTAGAACTCTGTAAGTTGTAAGACTTAGCATGATATAGGTTGAGGCTTGTTTCAGGGTATAGGCATCTGTACGCAGTATGCCTTTGCAGGGTTGAGGTAGTCGGATATCTGTAAGTGGTAAGGCGGGGTGGAGGTTGAGGCCGGGCATTAGGCATCTCAGTAAGTGTAGGGCTCAGGATGTAGTTTTAGCTGCATCAGGTCTTGGAACACACATAACCAGTTGATTCTTGGGCTTCCATAATGAATATGTATGAAAGAAATTTGCTTGCACAGTCTCATCAGTATATGTAATTCATGCATGCTCATTCTGGCAAGGCTTAAACCAGATTGAGTGTACCCTGAGGGACTGGATTGAGAAACACGGACTTGGAAAATGAAGCGTGGAAAACTTAGTTGTGATCCTGTGTTCTACACAATATGGCACTGCAGATTGCAATTGAGTAGTGAATATTAGCATAAGTCTGATGGTCCTGAATTCGGAGGCTCAAGGCTAAGCTGTATTAGCATCTTGATCTCACTACATTCTTCATTCTGCAGTGTCTTGTTTGCAGTTGTTATTTATTTTAAATCTTTATAATGCTGGATTGGAAAAGTTTCTAAGGCATCTTTAACAGGCATGATCCTGAAAACGTTTTCTTAGAGAGGTCCCATGTACCATGTTTGCTAATTCATATGTTACTACTACTTCTTATAGTTTCTATAGCGCTACTAGACGTACACTGAACATGAAAAGACAGTCCCTGCTTGTCAGAGCTTACAGTCTAGTTAGGACAGACAAACAGGACAAATATAACTAAGGAGGGAATGATAAAACATGGGTACAGAACGAGTGAGTAAGGGTTAGGAGTTAAAAGCTGCATCTTAACATGCAGATATCCCTGAATTGATAATTTTTTTTTTTTTAATAAAGCTAAAAATAACCTGGCAGAATGAAAATCATAGTTTCATAAGATACTATGAAACATAGTTTGAAGTACATCAGCTTCAGTGAACTTATGCATTTGTATAGCATATTCTGATTTAGCCTCAGTGTGGGTTGTGCTCACTGTTTTCATTTAAACTCTCATGTCTGTGGTGACTCATGGAGAGAATCTCATTCCTACACTAGTGACTCAAGGCTCTGATAAATTGGTAGTTACAGGTAAGCGAATCTAGGTGCGTTCTATATAGAATAAATATCAATCTCTTTCTTGACCACTGTAGGTAGTTTTGAGAAAATAAACTTTTGGTTTAGTGCCAGGCAAGCGGGTGGTAACCAGATGCCATCCAGTTGAGAGATAAAAAGAAGCATGCCTTGGTAAAGCTGTAAGCTGTGGGGGAGGCTAGACTGAAAGCAGCAGGCTAGCACTCCCTAGAAACCAACCATTTGAGTACTGACAGGTTGTAGGTGGCTTTGTAGCATCCAACAAGGCCTCGAGGATTTAGGCAGCCAAGAGAGTAATTTTAGAAAGACTTTTTACATCTAAAACTCAGCCATATACATGTATAAAAATACACATGGGGAGCAATTCCATATATACCTTCATTTAGATTTTTAGGGATATTTCTGGGTTTTGCTTTGACCTTCACCCCTCAAATATCTCAAGTTGTAAAATCTGGCTTTTTCTTTCTTCTTCATCTAAGAGCAGGCTGTAACATTTTGGATTTACCCTCACTGTGTTCTCTGTATTATGCTTACATAAATTCTCACTATGGCTACTGTAATTCTATCTATGCAGGTGTCACAAGGGCTAATCTCAAATGTCTCCAAACATTACAGAATACCGCAGCATGCCCTATATCTAATGCCAAACAGTATGATCGTATTTCTCCTCTATTACAGCGCTTGCATTGAGAATCGGATCAAATACAAAATTTTTACAATGACATAAAATTCTGCACACAGCCATTCCTTCCTACCTAGCAGCCCATATTGTCCCTTATACACCTTCTCATATGCTTTGCTCCCTATTCGATGAGAATCGATGTGCTCGGCTGCTTTTTTTCTTTCTTACCCTGGTCCTCTGAAACTCTTTCCCTCAGCATCCGAGGCTTGCAGATTCATATGAATACTATTGAAAACTTTTTTTTTCAATTTGGCTTTTGGACAATAAATGATCTTCAGTTCGGCTTAAGAGTTATTTAGTTTATCTGACCAATCTTTTGCAACAGGAACAGGAAAAGGCACTTGCTAATTTATATTGATAAATATAGCTGAATCTGGATTTTAGATAAATGTTTGTGATTGGTTTGAGTCTGGTGAATGTTTGTGCTAGTGATGGCTGGTCTTGAGTACCTGAGCTTTATCGAATAACTAGTAAAAAAAGGCATGTTTTGTAAACAAATGAAATGGGCGCTAGCAAGGCTATAGAGAGAGTGAGAGTGTGTATATGTATGTGTGTCTGTGTGTGACACAGAGAAAGTGTGTGTGTGTGTCTCTGTGTGAAAGAGAGTGTGCACAGGTAGGGTGAAAATGAAGAGACAGCAGTGAAATTTTACATAGGACAGCTGAACCATTTGAGGTGTGTTTGTGTGTCTGTGTGAGAGAGTGTGTATATGTGTGTGGGTGCATGTGTGTGAGAGATAGAGACAGTATAAGTGTGTGTGTGTGTGTGCGTCTGTGTGAAAGAGAGTGTGAAATGGTAGGGTCAAAATGAAGAGACAGCATTATAATTGTACATAGCACAGCACAAACATTTGAGGCAGTTCTTGCCTTATCTCCCCTACCACCCCCTCCATACCCAACGATTCGTTCCTTGTCTTCCATCCCCTCTGTGTCCCGTATGTGTGAGAGAGAGGTGCTAGCAGTCCCTGTGATAGTGGCAGGTCAGTTGCTCATTATAGCCAGTTAAGAGTGAGAGTGTGTGTGTATGTGCTGTTTTTTTTCCTTCCTTCCTATGCCCTCCATGTCCGTTGTTTGTGTGGAGAGCAGAGATCTATATGGTTGTTTTAGCGTTGCTGTTGACGTCGCATAGCAGCTGTGTGCTGCTGGTTTGCATTGTTCCGTGATGTGTCTTATGTCACGTTCCGTCGCTTAGTAATGGGTTTGCGATGCGATTGGTTGAGTGTCATTGGTCCGCCCTCGACGTCATGACGTTTGACTTGGGGGGCGAGGCCAACACTCATGGGCGAATTCCGGGTTTCACCACCATGCATTTAGAACGTTGGGACTTGTGGAGGCTTCAGAACGTTGGAGGTGCGTTTTATATAGAGAGATGGCGTTCTTTTGTTTTTATGTTCTGATTGTTTTAATTGTGTACTGTAAACCGTTTTGCTTTGATTACAAGAGAAATAGTATATCAAGTGAAATAAAAAAATACCTTAATACCTCTATAAAGTAGACATTCTCAGGTGCTGAGTCAGTCACATTTTGGGGTTTGCACATGTCTTTGCAAAGTGCATAACCTAGCAGACATACTTGTGAATATTTATGCCTGGTCTGGAGCAGGCAGAAATATCCAGGCATGTTTGCTGATAATGATACGTATATAAGTTGCAGTTTCGGAATGGAAAGTTCAGTTTCTCAAATTTCCACTTTCTATTCATGTGCCAACTGCTTGTGACCAATTCTAAAATCGCCATGTAAACATTTAAGCAACAGCCTGCCTGGTTTTAGTAGCTGTTGAGATTATCACAACAAATAGTGGTAAAACATTAAGGTGGGGGAAGGAGGATACTGGTGATTAAGGTGAGTATGGGATTTGGTATGCTAATCTGCCAGGATGGTAGAGAACCAGTGAGAAAGATGGATAATAACATGAGCTTCAAGGAGCACAGGGAAACTGGACGACTTACAACAGCCTCATTAATCTTCGTGGCTGTGGGAATTATTACAGTGATGTGGAAAAGATTTAACACCCCTCTCGATTTCCCCTATTATTGCATATATGTCACACTGAATCGTTTCTGATCTTTAAAGAAAATGTAATATTAGACAAAGGGGAACTGAGTAAACACAGCACAGTTTTTAATTATAACTTTATTTAAGGAACAAAGTTATCCAACACCCATGTAAAAAAAATAACTAGTTAACCAGTTGCCCAAATTTATTTAAATCTGTTTATTGGAAAAATAACAGGACAAATACAAACAAACATATTAACACAAACTGAACAGAAAGCTTGGTTTCTTGTAGCACCATGTCAGATCAAACCAAATAAAGTCAATCCATTTATCAGGCCTTCTAATTCCATCTCCCCTAAATCCTATTCCCCCACTCCCCAAAACCACAAAGATATACAGCAAACTAAGTAGAAGTAAGAAAACTTCCATGAACTCTAATAACTTCTGCTAGGTGTGATTCAGAATCAAACTCCTTGCTGTCTGTGTGAGAGATTGTAAATATGGATCCCACACAGACAGATAATTGTGCTCTTTTTGCTGAAAATGCGGCATCCCTCACCTCCCAGAATGCCAGAAGATGAACCCCCGGCCTGCCAGTTCCAAACAGATGGAGGGTCTGGGGAAAACCAGGAACCCAGGAGGCATTTTTCCCTACTACAATAAACTTTCGAATAAGTGTCTTCTGTGGTCCGCCCATGTCTCCTAGTCATGAATAATGAATAATGAATTTTGTCAGAAAAATAAAAAGCTAAATCTTCTGATGTTTAAGAACTGTGATATTTACTACTACTACTTAACATTTCTAGAGCGCTACTAGGGTTACGCAGCACTGTACAGTTTTACAAGGAAGGACAGTCCCTGCTCAAAGGAGAACATACATATTTAGAAGAACATACATCAGAGGTCAAGCTCTTAAAAACCCCAGAAAGTTTTTTTTGGTCAGAATGAATAAGTCGAATTTGGTTCGCATAATATTGTTTCTTAGCCAAGCACATAGCCGACTTATATTGTCTAATAGAATCTTTCCACTGAAGTTTTTTTTTTTTATCAGGCTCCTTTGATTGTCTCCAATGATGTTTAAAATGTCAGTACGCTCCCTTCAAATTACATAGTTCTGATGTATACCTTGGTGTGTGCTCTTTATTTAGATTAGTTTTCATGGTTATGGGAGTTAGGTCATTATAACAGTTAAATAGCCTGTAATCCAGTTGTCCAATGAAGTAAAAGATTAGCTTCTGTTATATGTAATGATGGACCTACTGAATTCCAAAAAATTCCCCTTTTTTAAATTAATTTAGTATGAGATTGGGGCATTAAAGACAAGCCCCCTGATAGGCAGCTGGCAGCGCTGTTGACGTCAGCTGCCGGCATTGAACCTGGATATTCAATGCAAGACCATATTGGTTGCCAGCATTGAATATATGTTTGTTTTTTTTAAAGCCGAATAGCTAATGCCTGGTTAACTTGATATTCAGAGCTAACCGGAAATCTTGCCTCACCAATCTATTATGTTTCTTTGAAGGGGTGAACAAACGTGGATAAAGGTGAGCAGGTCGATATTGTGTATCTGGATTTTCGAAAGACATTTGACAAAGTAACTCATTAAAGACTCCAGAGGAGTCATGGTAACATAGTAGATGACGGCAGAAAAAGACCTGCACGGTCCATCCAGTCTGCCCAACAAGATAACTCATATTTGCTGCTTTTTGTGTATACCCTACTTTGATTTGTACCTGTGCTCTTCAGGGCACAGACCGTATAAGTCTGCCCAGCACTATCCCCGCCTCCCAACCACCAGCCCCTCCTCCCAACCATCGGCTCTGGCACAGACCGTATAAGTCTGCCCAGCACTATCCTCACCTCCCAACCACCAGCCCTGCCTCCCAACCACCGGCTCTGGCACAGACCATACAAGTCTGTCCAGCACTATCCCTGCCTCCCAACCACCAGTCCCGCTGCCCACCACCGGTTCTGGCACAGACCGTATAAGCCTGCCCAAGAGGTAGTGTTCTTTTGTGGATTAAAAACTGGTTAAAAGATAGAAAACAGAGAAAAGGTTAAATGGTCAGTATTCTCAATGGAGAAGGGTAGATAGTGGGGTTCCCCAGGGGTCTGTGCTGGGACCGCTGCTTTTTAACGTATTTGTAAATGATCTAAAGATGGGAGTAACTAATGAGGTAATTAAATTTGCTGATGACACAAAGTTATTCAAAGTTGTTAAATCGCAAGAGGATTATGAAAAATTACAAGAGGATCTTATGAGACTGAGAGACTGGGCATCCAAATGGCAGATGACTTTTAATTTGAGCAAGTGCAAAGTGATGCATGTGGGAAAGAGGAACCTGAACTTATAGCTACGTGATGCAAGGTTCCACATTAGAAGTCACCGACCAGAAAAGGGATCTTGGTGTCATTGTTGATGATATGTTGAAACCCTCTGCTCAGTGTGCAGTGGCAGCTAAGAAAGCAAATAGAATATTAAGTATTATTAGGAAAGGAATGAAAAACAAAAATGAGGATATTATAATGCCTTTGTATTTCTCCATGGTGCGACCGCATCTTGAATACTGTGTGCAATTCTGGTCACCGTATCTCAAAAAAGATATAGTGGAATGAGAAAATGTACAGAGAAGGGCGACAAAAACGATAAAGGGGATGGGACTACTTCCCTGTGAGGAAAGGCTAAAGCAGCTAGGGCTCTTCAGCTTAGAGAAAAGGCGGCTGAGGGGAGATATGATAGAGGTCTATAAAATAATGAGTGGAGTGGGTAGACATGAATCACTTGTTTACTCTTTCCAAAAATACTAGGACTAGGAGGCACACAATGAAGCTACAAAAGTAGTACATTTAAAACAAATAGGAGAAAATATTTTTTCACTCAACGTGTAATTAAACTCTGGAATTCGTTGCCAGAGAATGTGGTAAAAGCAGTTAGCGGGTTTAAAAGAAGGTTTGGATAATTTCCTAAAAGAAAAGTCCATAAGCCATTATTTAGATGGACTTGGGGAAAATCCACTGTTTATTTCTACCATAAGCAGCATAAAATGTATTGTACTGTTTTGGGATCATTCCAGGTACTTGTATCCTGGATTGGCCACTGCTGGAAACAGGCTGCTGAGCTTGATGGACCTTCGGTCTGTCCCGGTATGGCAGTGCTTATGTTCTTATAGAAACACAGATGTTGCAAGAAGAGGGTCCTTTTCAACCAGCTGTGGTCGTCTTCTGCTCTGCCTTTCAATCTGGCCTATGCAAGCTTGAACTGTGCTACTGTTGTGTCTCTCAGAGTCTCCTGCTGCCAGTCAGTTCCAGGTGTCTACCGCAGTCTCAGTGGAAAAGTATTCTCTCATTCTTTTGCAGTTCCCCTCCGTTCAGTTTCATATGATGACGCTCTGTATTTAACTTTAACTTCTCCACCTCGCGCCTGGAATAGAGTTCCCGAGCCTGTACGTCTAGCCCCGTCTTTGGCCGTTTTCAAGTCCAAACTTAAAACCCACCTCTTTACCATTGCTTTTGACTCCTAACCATTACTCACTTGCCCTGTCCTTTATCCTCACCTCTTTATTCCCTTACCCTTAATTGTTCTGTCTGTTTACCTGTCTTATCTAGATTGTAAGCTCTTTGAGCAGGGACTGTCTTTTGTGTATGGTGTACAGCACTGCGTATGCCTTGTAGCGCTATAGAAATGATAAGTAGTAGTAAGTAATAGTAGTCTGAGTACCAACTGAAGTATTTATTGGAGAGAGGTTTTTTTGTATCAATAAATTTTTATTGAAAAATTATATAACAGAACTATCAGAATAAAGCACACCACAACATCAAAAACCACTGAACCCACCCTGCCTCCCTCCCCCCAGTAAAACACCACAATCCCCCTTCATTAATGTATCATCATCCCTCCCATACAATCCCCCTGTTGGAGAGATTTTTATTTTTTTCCTGATCCTTCTCTGACATTGGGGACTATAAGGCTCATTTTGTCTGGCCAGTTGGAGTGGAGGAGTGGCCTAGTGGTTAGGGTGGTGGACTTTGGTCCTGGGGAACTGAGGATCTGAGTTCGATTCCCACTTCAGGCACAGGCAGCTCCTTGTGACTCTGGGCAAGTCACTTAACCCTCCATTGCCCCATGTAAGCCGCATTGAGCCTACCATGAGTGGGAAAGCGCGGGGTACAAATGTTAAAAAAAAAAAAAAAAATTTGTTTGCACGAGAGGCTGTATGTGCCCGAGAACCTATATTTTTGTGCTTAGAACATCTTGAATCTGTTTCTGAGGATGAAGCTTGGTTTTAGAGCGCACTGGAGTAAATTGTAACATTTGTATTGAAGTTAATTGTACCTCTTTTGTTTTGCAGCATGGAACAGTCAATCCAACGGTTAAAAAGAATTTGAAAACAGCACAAAAGCTGTACTGCTGTCCCATAGAAGGGTGTCCTAGAGGACCAAACAGGCCGTTCTCTCAGTTTTCTCTTGTAAAACAGGTAAATATGGATTAACAGTTTTGCCACATGTCTGTTGATTAGTTTTCACAGTTATTTTTAGGGGAGGAAAGCAGAAGGGTGTTAACTTATTGGGGATTTTTTAACCGCCTTTATGAAGAGATTCATTATGAAGAGCTTTTGCATTAAACTTTAAACAATTTTTGTTAACGGCATAATAATAGTAAAATGACCACATATAAGCATAGATATAATTGAGGTAAAATTGGAGATGGGCAAATTGAATCCTAATAGAAATAACATGACACACTGTCATAAATAAAGACGTTAAAATGTTTTCTTCCTCTTTTTGGTTCTGTTCTAGTCTCTTGGTAATTATAGTAGCATCTTTTAGGAAGGGTATGTCCATCTATCTGACCTATCTGTCAGCATCTGTTTGCACATGTGCAAGTAAGCAGATTCATAGGGCTTCACTAAAGTTGCAAAGAGCAGGGCAGAGCAGTCAGCAAAAGCTGGCAGGAATCCCCAAATCCCTCGGCAAAGAGGGGCTGCAGCAACGAAGAGCCAGCAGGAATTCCTGGGTACCACTGATGAAGAGAGAGGAAAGGGGCATCAGCAGTGAAATGCTGGCTTGAGTCCCTGGGTTCTGCTGGTGAAGAAAGAGGGGGACAGTGGCAGCGCAGAGCTGATGGGAGTCCCTGGGTTCTGCTGGCAAAGAGTCAATGGCAGCATAGAGCTTGAAGGGTGATGATGGGCCAGGCTTCAGAGGAGGAGGTGGAGCATAAAAGAAGAGGAAAGGAGGAAAGAAGAGGGGCAGAGCATACAGGAAAGGGGGGGATCAGAAGAGAAAAGGAGGAGATGAAAGAGAGTGACAGAGGAGGGCAACAGTTTGCAAAGTAGGGTAGCAGGGGAGGGAGAGTGCTTCTCACTCACATCTCCTGCCATCCTGCTGAGACATGCTTTACCATGGTTGTTTCAACCAAGACACCCCCACCCCTGAAATCTGTCTTAGCCTACAAATGGAGGAAGGGATAAATGTGCTATTGTCATACTGTAAAGGTGCACTTTTTCTTTTGCATTTTGAAACCTTTTTGTTTGCAGTGGTGTATAGTGTGCCATTTTTGTGGCCATGGCCCCTGTCATCTCATCTGTAGCTCATGCTGTATTTGTACTTAGGGACAAATATTAATCGCTGCCCTGGTTTCTTTACATTCATAGAAGTGCAAGTGGCCAAACAGAAAGAACTTGTGACAATTTAGTGTTTAGGTTTCAAATGTCTTCAAGACTGAAATCAAGATTGGAAAAGGAAGAGAGGATCTTAATGATTTTTCTTTGTTTTAACTCTTAGTTCAGCGGTTCCTAAACTGTGTGCCAGGGTGCCCTGGGGTGCTACAGCAAAATCACAAGGGAGCCACAACATATTTTAAGACCCCTTCAAAATTGTGGCACCCATGGAATGGCTGGCGGGGATGCCCAAGCCCCACTAGCTGAAGCGATCTGCTGCTGGAGCCCCAAGCCCCATGCTGCCTGAGAAAGCTGGGTGTGTACTTCAGCTGTTGACACGGGCACTTCTGCACATGCTCAGTTCATGCTGAACTAAGCATGTATGAGAGTTTCGGTGTCAGCGTCAGAAGTATGCCCTCAACTTCCTCGGGCAGAATGGAGCTTTAGGCCTCCAGGCAGCGGACTGCTTCAGCTGGCGGGGCTTGGGAGTCCCCGCCAGCAACTGTAGGACTCCATGCTGCCATTGTTGTTGCCACCGGTGAGGATGGGGAAGACCTAAGAGGAAATGTGTGGCCTAGGGGTGCCGTGAAAAAATTACTTAAATACTAAGTGTGCTGTGAATTGAGAAAGTTTGGGAACCACTGTATTAGTTGAATTATCTAAACATCCCTCCTCTTGCTCCTTTTTTTCTTTTTTTGGACATGTTCCAGCATTTTATGAAAATGCACGCAGAAAAGAAGCATAAATGTGATAAATGCATGAACTCGTATAGCACCGAATGGGACCTGAAACGGCATGCAGGCTACTGTGGCAAGACCTTCCAGTGTACATGCGGTTGCCCTTACATTAGCAGAACAGCGTTACTGTCTCACATCTACAGAACGGGGCATGAAATCCCTGCGGAGCACAGGTAATAATGCTATCCAAAGAGCCCCTCTGTATTCTCTTAAAACATTGTGTAGTCCACCGCCTAGAGAGGTAGTGACCTCCATAGAAGGTTGACAGAAACTAAAGATCAGATGACCCACAATCAATTCTGTCTCCCCATAGAGCTGTCCTGTCAAAGGTGGGCTTAGTTAAAGGAAAAAAGTAGTTCCAAGTAATTCACCCCTTAAGGGTATTTTGCAGTCTGGAATGTTCAGGATTTTTCTATGTCTCCAAATGGATGGTGAACGGTTCATGCAGCTCTCCTTTTGGTGCTTGTTTGTCAGCTCCTGACCCCGTGGTTTCTGTGTTCAATTTCTGGCCTTAGGGTCAGATGCACTAAACCTTAACGACCCTCTAACAACCCTTTAACGAAGAAAATTCGTAACCGCTGCATGCATTAAAGGCCTTTTTCCAACGAAGCAAGCAGCTAACGAAAACGGAATACAAAAGAGTAACTAGCATTGTAATGTGGGCGATTCGGGATGCACTAACACTACCGACGATCACACCGAATCATTTACCACGACATATTAAACGTATGGTCAGAGCAGTCGTAAAGGCCTGAGCTGTCATCTCCCCGCTGCCCCCTACACCATAAAAATCAAAGCTGGCATCTTTAAACAGAAAGTGAGAAAAAAAAAATAAAAACACCACAAACACTGACTCCCTGCTTTCCCCTGCATAAAATATAAAAGCTTTCCAAACATCAAAAAAGGATCGGGAGGGGGCAAAGGAGCTTATCAGGAGCGTCCTGTATGGACTGCCTCCCCCCACCCCCTCCCGAGATCGCCGCTGTTCCCCGCTTCTGCCTTTTACTAAATTAAAAACTGAAAATAAAAATCTAAACTTTTGCAGCGCTGGACCCCCCTCCCTTCCTGTCTTGATCTTCTTTTCCCAACATTGCTCCGCCTCCCGCCATCCTCCGCCCCTTGCCCCGCCCCCATGAGTACGTCGCCGCCGTTCCCCCCCTCCAACGGACCCCCCCCCCTCCGCTTTACCAGCCTTTCAGCCCCTCTCACCTGTGTGTGAAGGCGCTGCACGGGATGAAACAACGGATCGTCGATCGCTTCTGCCTCCACCAACGTCTATCTCCTTCTTTCTGTGCCCGCCCTCCTCTGACATAGGAAACTTACGTCAGAGGAGGGCGGGCACAGAAAGAAGGAGATAGACGTCAGTGGAGGCAGAAGCGATCGACGATGACACTCTGTAGTGTTTTGTCCTTCTCCTCCCCCTACCCCAAATGCTTCCCTTCTCTGTGAGGTAGCTCAAGGGGTCAAGCGAGGCTAATAAACAACTTTGGTGTCTTTGAAGATCGACAGGTTTGACAAGTATACTAGTTTTTTTATTGTACTTTTAGCAGAGGTAATTGAGTTTTTGTTGCATTTAAGGTTCTGGAGTTTTCCTATTTCTCAGAATGCTCAACCATTATAGAACGTCTCGCTCTTTGTTCCTAAGCACTATCAGTAGCGGTTGTATCCCCTTTATTCTGCTGCATTGCTGTTCCTTTCTTTGCCTTTACTTGGCTCATTTTTTTTTCTGTTCAAGAAGTTTGAAACTGCTGTCTTGCTGTTTTATAGTGCTGAATTTGTATGGGAAGGTCTCTGCCCCAATATATATTTTTTCATCTAGCAGCTTTTGACGCTTCCTGCCCTTGGTGGTATAACTTTCGTTTTTATCTTGAATAAGTCTAATGCATTTTTTTTGTCTAGGCAGCCTCCTGTAATTCTTTTCAGCAGGTTCTGCAATTATCATGACTTTGTTGGGTATAATCCTCTGGAACATATTTAATGGGGGGGGGGGGGGGGGGGAAAGATTCTGCTTATCCATCTACAAGATTGGTTTGTTTCGTTGCTGGCTTCTCTGTTTAACGTTCCCGTGACCTGAGTAGGGCAGCAGAAGGATGGTGTTTACTTTGCTCATTTTGAGTACCTTCTTGCGATAGTGACAGGATGGTACCTATTTTTGAGGCTCTCTGGTATGGCTTGGGGGCTCTGTTCTCTCCTTTTTTTTGTGCCTCTTGCGCCTTATAAATTTCTCATTTCATGCAGCTGCCTGCATCAGCAAACTTCCAGCAACTTCCTGTACTGTTTGGTGGCTTCTGTGCCTATCTGGCTTTTAAATCACATTTCTGTGCTTTAGTTTTCCAGCAGCGTTTGCATGTGTCCAAAAATCGCCTCTCCAGCATTTCGGTATTTGCCCCTGTGAGGTTATTAGCAAGCCTTCTGGGACTGGATTTTCGATGTGGCCTCCTCTATTACATATTGATACCACTTTCCTTATGTCTCTCTCCATTTTAGCTGCAATTCGTGCACTGCAGTTTTGCAGAATATTCATTTCTGGTTTTTCAGCGATTTTCATGTGTGTGTGTGTTTTGTTTTGTTTTTTCTTGCAGCACTGCCTGGTCCTGATTTGATTGGTAAGAATTCTTCTACCGCTTTTAGCTCTCAATTCTTGTGCTTCAGTTTGGCGATGGCTTCTATTTAGTTCTTAGCAGTGCCTTCATGTCCTGCATGTTTCCAGCAGCTTTTGTTCTCTTGACCCAGAAGTTCCGGCTTGTATCTTGGCACTTCCTTTTTTAGCAGCGATCTTCCGTGCTATATGATGTCAGGGGCCTCCCTTCTGTACGTTAGATCCATTTTGTTACAGTGAGCAGCATTGAAATCATCTAGTCCTGCACATTTCCTGTGGTTTCTCATATTCATGTTTTCCTTAGCATTCTTGAGCTCCATGTTAGTGAAACCCATGCTGTGTAAGGCAATGTCTGTCTTACTGTCTTACATAATGGATATCCTGGGTTTTAGATAGTTCTTTGGTTTCTTAGAGGGTAACCATAAACTTTATACAGAAACCATTAATGTCAAGATAAAACAAGAATGTTAAAAAGAAGAAAAAGTAAATTTCAATATAAATTATGTGATTGTGCTCAGTTTTTTTGGTGTGTTACATAGACCGGGGTCTAGAAACGTATAACATCACCATTCCACCATCATCGCACACCCTACCTTCACTACCTTAATATTTCGATTATCAATCTTTGAACAAAATAAAAAAACTACTTAACATGAGTGGGGAGGGTGAGGCAGTATTCTTCCGGGCATTCACGTAGGTGTCCTCAAAGGACAGATAATGTTATTCGAATCCAATCCAATCCGGGTCAGTGTAATACTTTTAATTTTCAAAACCACCAATTATATCCGTGACTCTACCACCTGTAGGAATCGTTGTATTTTTTCAAAAAATTGTTCTTTAAATAATAACAACATAAATCCCAACTTCTAAAGATATATTCAATTGCATGAATGTATTAACTGCAGATACATAAATACATGCCTCACTTCAGTTATTGGAAAAGTAATGGAAGCGATGCTGAAGGAAAGGATAGTGAATTTCCTGGAAGCCAATAAGTTGCAAGATCCGAGACAACATGGTTCTACCAAAGGGAAATCGTGCCAAATGAATCTCATTGAATTCTTTGATTGGGTGACAGGAGAATTGAATCAGGCACGAGCTATGGACGTAATCTACTTAGATTTCAGCAAAGCTTTTGACACGGTTCCCCACTGGAGGCTCTTAAATAAACTGGATGGGCTGAAGATAGGACCCGAAGTGGTGAACTGGATTAGGAACTGGTTGACGGACAGACGCCAGAGGGTGGCATGTATTTATGTATCTGCAGTTAATACATTCATGCAATTGAATATATCTTTAGAAGTTGGGATTTATGTTGTTATTATTTAAAGAACAATTTTTTGAAAAAATACAACGATTCCTACAGGTGCACGCTGCACACATGATTAGTTCTTTTTTCTTTGGACTGGTGTAGTAGCTAGTGGAATAGCAACATTCCATGTAGAATCTCAAATAGTAGCAACAGTGGAGGAGTGGCCTAGCGGTTAGGGTGGTGGACTTTGGTCCTCTTGTTTCCCCCCTCCCCCATGCACACTGCCACCTCTTTCCATCCCATGCACCTACAGCTAACATGATCCCCTCTGCCACTCTCGCCCCCCCCCCCCCCCCCCCCAGCACATACCTAACAGCTACATGTCCCTCAGAGCCGGCCTATATCTTTCTCTTTTCCTTCCACAGCTAACACTTTTTCTTCCCCAGTACCCCATACGAGCAGCACCATTTTTCCCTCTAGCATAACTTCCCACCCCCCCCTTAGCCTCCTCCACTGGCATCATTTACCTACCTCTCCTCACAGGCAATTTTCAAGACATTCCCTCCATCTTTATCTGTTCTGCAGTGCACAGGAACTCTTCTTGGGCAGTCACAGGGAGCATTTTTGTCCGTATTGGCAGCTGGGGCAGGACCAGAGGCTTTGTGGGGACTTCAGCAGCAACGAGGAAGGAGCCTTTTCTGGCAGCGTTGCAGCTGGGGCAGGATTGGAGGCTATCTGGGGGCAGCAGTGAAGGAGACTTTTTGTCAGTTTTGCTAGCTGGGCAGGACCAGAGGTTATGTGAGGGTATCAATACCAGCAAGAAGGGAGTCTTTCTATCTGTGTCGGCACAAGAAGCAGCTATACAGTGGCAGATCAGTCTCGGTAGCAGGCTGCTCTGTGGCCCAAAGCACATGTAAAGCAACCTTTACGGGGCATGTATGGGAAGAGGGCAGAATCTTGAATGGCACACCGGTTGAGAAGTACTGTACTAACCTACTGTATTACCTAGCCCTTCACTAGAAAGTTTTTCTTTACGCAAAAAGTAGTTTTTGTCCTGTGATGCTTAGGCCTTCTTCTTAGCTATTTTGCTGCCTCTGCACTAATGTTATCATTATCAATATACATTCCTTACAAATCTAATCTGACAGAAATCACCAATGAAATCAAGAGCAGCTTGATCATCATGGACTCCTGGGCAAATGCATTTCAACTAAAGCTCAACAAAGAAAAAACACACTGTCTCGTTGTCTCATCCTAACACAGCGCGGACAACCCCACAATTATCAATACCCCAGATCACACCCTCCCTATCTCAGACAGCCTGAAAATCCTTGGTGTTATAATAGACCGCAACCTAACACTAGAGAAACAAGTAACATCCACAATGAAAATGTTTTACTCAATGTGGAAACTCAAACGCGTGAAACAATTCTTCCCGAGAGCAACATTTCGCAACCTGATACAATCAAAGGTACTAAGCCACATAGACTACTGCAATGGAATCTGTGCAGGATATAAAGAACAAACATTAAAGAAACTTCAGACTGCTCAGAACACGGCGGCTAGGCTTATCCTCGGAAAAACCCGATTTGATAGTGCTAAACCCCTCTGCGAAAAACTACACTGGCTCCCAATCAAAGAATGTATTGCTTTCAAAATCTGCACAATGGTTCACAAAATTATCAACGGTGAAGCCCCGGGATACATGACAGACCTGATTGACCTACCAAAATCATCACGAACGTACCTAAACCTGCACTACCCTAGTTGCAAAGGTCTCAAATACAAATCAACTTACGCATCCAATTTTTTCTACATAAGCACACAATTGTGGAACGCACTTCCAAAAGCCTTGAAAACTACGTACGACCACCTACACTCCCGAAGAACATTAAAAACTTATTTGTTTAAAAAGGCATACCCTACCAACCCAACATAAACTAGATCCTGCAATGCCTGTTAGATTCTATCTGTTAATGCTGTGGTACAAAGTTTTTAAAACGAAGTGGAAAAGACTATGGAGATTAGTTGATAAAATTTGCTTTTTATATTTTTATTTTGCCTAACACTAACCTACAATTCCTCCTTTAAATCCCAATCTTTAAGTTCCCAAAGCACAAAGCAAAATAGTGTTCACTTACCAGAGAAATGCTCTCTTCTCTCGGAACTTCTCAGAGGGAGGGCAGAAACAAACCAAGCTCTGTTGCTGTGTTCTTCCCTCCTCCCCCCCCCTCCAAAGCTTCCTAGTTGCTGATGCCATGTGTGACAAAATGCTATTAGGGCCATGTCCCTAGTGTCCCCTCCCCCCATTCTGCTGCTTAGATTACACTTAGGTAAATGACCATAAAATCAAATCTTAAGAGTTGCAATGGGAACACAAAGAGACTGTGTTGCCAGATGCACTCACATTCATAGATCTCTCTATATGTTGAATTTATTTTATAAAGGCAGTATATAACTTGTATTTGCCTTTATAAAATCCACCCCCCCCCCCCAATAGCTGCTACATAGTTACATCTGCTCCAAGTCAAGTGTTGCGTGCTATTAGAAATCAACCCTGTATTTTACAAAATACACGCGTAAGTGCCAGCTACCTTTTCATTCTGCCCATTCCCTTCCCCTGTGAATACCTACATAATATCAGAAGAAGTAAGCACTCTGTTTTCTGACACCCCCCCCCCCCCCCCCCCCGGTATTCAAAAGCATTTAACCATCCAGGATTGGCACCTGGCTGGTTAAATGCCTCATGACCAGCTATCCGGCAATCCTTGGCGGGGGATAGCCGGCTATCTCCTGTTGAATATTGCGGATAGCTGGTTATATTGGGCGATATATCCGTCTATCCGCTGATTTTCAGCCCCATTTTAGCGGTTATATTTAGCTATGTAAATACATGGGATATCTTTGGCCAGTTTGAACAGAGCTGGCTAAGTCTGAATATCGACTTAGCCGGTTATGTTCACACCAGCCAAAAATAAACTAGATATTCAATGCCAGTCACCGGAAACGGCCCGACGTTGAATATCTGGGTTTAGCACTGACTGTGGGAGTTAGCCCGGCTAATTCCTGCAGTCTGACGTTCCCTGAGTACCTAATTGTATGCACGCATATGCTGGGACAGTTTTATAAGTATCTCCTTTAAGCATATAAAACACTTCTGTGTGCTCAAGTCGCTTATCAAATTAGCCCCTATTGGAAAGTTGTTTAATAGTAATTTCAGTATCAAATCGTCCTTTTTATTTTTGTTTGATCCAGGGATCCACCTGTTAAGAAAAGGAAGATGGAAGAATCCGTGCAAAATACGCAGCATTCAGCTCAAGTGGTTGGATTATCTACTCATGAACTGTTCAGGAGCAAAAATGCTCAGGACCTGGAGTCGTCAGAGCTCACACCAGTGGCTGCAGTGGAAGGCTGTAGCAGTACTAACATCACTGAACAAATTCTTATCCAACCAAAACACAATCACAAGAAGTTGCTACCAAAGCCTAAAATGGCTTTGATCAAGCTTCCCGTCATGCAGTTTACCCACGTACCCATTATTGTGTCCGTCGCCGATTATTCTCTCAAGCCTATTGCAGTTACTGTTGATAATCCATGCTCCGTTGTGAACACTGTTCATGTACTTCCTCAAACTATAGGAACTCTTATGCCCTCGTTAGACACGGAGGCATTTGTGTTGAAGGACACCAAGCCCTCCGTAAAAACAGTAAACTCCAGTCCTGTAGATCTGTCTAACACGTGTGCACAAGTAAATGTGGATAAAGCTGTATGTGATAACACCTCGCAAGAGAACGTGTGCCACAAGAATAGAATCGCATCAGACGTACAGACTGATTTATCCTACATTTCACAGAACTTGGTACCAGAACTTTGGCCTAGCAGCGAGTCTCCAGTATCGTCCTGTTCTCAGACAGACCTCACGTTCAGTGCTCAGGTTTCATTACCCATCAGTGTTGAGACGCAGACTTGGCTGCCAGATTCCAAGGTGATGTCATCTATCGCTGCTCAGACGGACACTTTTGGCGATGCCTGTTGCCCGTTGTATGCCATCTCTAGGGAGACTCAGACCAATGAAACCCCAATGTTTACAGACCACCCAGTACAAGTGGACCAAGCTGTGATGTGTAGTGACATTTTTAGCAACATCCATCCGTCTTACACTGTGTCAACACAAACAAGCCTAGGAGAAAACACTCTCATTACTGAAAGCATGGACCAAAGATTGCTAGTTGGAAATGATGTTAAGGCATTAAATGAAGAGCCGTTGAAATCGGCGCCTTTTCTTGGGTTCAGTAGCCAGAACAGCATACTTCCACAGCAGACCATGACAGATAATCAGACTCAAACCATGGACCTGTTAAATGATCTGGCAAATATCTTATCGGCTAACTTGCCCAGCCAGGCGCTAGATAATCATGGTCTTTTGTCGGAGGCTAACGGTGGTGCAGAAGGACACCTGTCGGCAGTCTCAGCTCAAAGTACAGGCATTGATTTTGACATTGACGAGTTCCTCTCAGCCTCCAATATTCAGACTCAGACAGAAGAAACTGAGCTAGGCAGCATGAACTGTGAATCCCTAGACAATGAAACGCAAACAGACTCTTTATTTTCTGACAGTGTCACTCAGCCGTACAATTGTAGAGGGAATCCGAACTTCCTGGGTTTGGAGATGTTTGATACCCAGACTCAGACCGACTTGAATGTCTTGTTTGCAAACAGTGCTCCTCTGCCTCTCGGAAGTATTCTCAAACAGTCCAGCTTTTCCATGAGCACAGATTCCTCCGATACAGAAACTCAAACAGAAATGCCTTCCGCAACCCAAAGCAGTCCTAGCCATGGTTTGGAAAGCCAAGTTCAGCTTAATAGTGCTGAAACACAGACAATGGCTAGTGGGTTTGAAACGCTTGGAACCTTGTTTTTCACTAGCAACGAGACACAGACAGCTATGGATGACTTCCTGATGGCTGATTTAGCATGGAACACTATGGACTCTCAGTTCAGTTCTGTAGAGACACAGACATGTGACGAGCTGTTCTCTTTGTTTCAGACCTCTGACAGATTGGGCAGCTGAGCTTCATGGAATACCATAAGAGTCCCACAGAATGAATTCCAAGTGATTTGGGATTAAAATGCTCTTGGTAAAAGCAGTCAGACCAAATGCTCTGTGTCTTCATACGAGCCATGGCACTTTGGACTCTTTCACAGACAAGAGACAAACACCTATAACTTGCTTTAATGAAAGTAAACATTTTATAATAAGTGTTGAGCTATTGCAGAGGTCACTGATATTCACCTTAGAAAAAGAATGCATGTTTGTATATAGGGTTGATGTAAATGCTTGTTTTGGGGTGTTTTTTTGGGTTGAGTTTTTGGTTTGCTTAGGCGCCTTTTTTTTTTTTTTGTCATGGAGTATTTATTTTTTCATTGAGCTAAATTAATATATGAGTGACTGACGTTTACTTTGTTTTATCGACTTGAAGGGTTTGGGGCTTTGGAAAAACCATTCCTCTATGTTAAAAGAAACAATAGGAGACTCGTTTATGCAAGTAACGGCTGTGAAAAGTGAACCAATTTTAGCTTAATCCAGATGACTGATTCTTTTACGTGGTCTCCTGTTATAGTTCCATCCATCCAATACAACTGTGAGCCTGCACCAATGATTACAGACCAAAGTTTACACACCTTTTGTTCAACTTTTATTTCTAAGCGGTTCAGAGGCAACTATCTCGGCAACTGTATGCAAAAGCAGGGATTGGAAACTGAAGCTCCTCAGTGCTGACTTTGCAGTTAAAACGTCATTGTCATAGTAGTCATGTTTAAGCCTGTAGTGGAAATCTGCATGGCCTGAGTCCTGTGCTGTTCTATTGCTAGCTTAGTCGGTGCAGGACTTTTTTTTTTTAGTGCTGCTGTCTTGCCATTCACATGGCAGAAGTCTTGTAAATCTGTTACAGACCTCGTGAGTTCGGCTTCAGCCTTGAGGTTTTTTTTTTTTTAGGCAATCAGTATGAAGTAGAAAAGAATGCCTTATCTGGAGGTGGCGTCCATCTAGCTGTGACCTCGTTTCAGCGAGGAAGACCAGAAAATGAATTTTCCTCTTTGAGACCTGTCAAATATGATACTTGGTTTCTCTTGATCACGTCATTCTGTTTACAACTGTTGGGAATGCCCATTTTCTTCCTTATTTAATAGAGAACACATTTTATATTCTTTGTGAGAATAAGCTACTTCTGCTTTCTAAATGGAAAAAGCATTTAAAGAGTTGATGTGGCTGAAGGACATTTGTTTGCACTGTTGTCAAACTTAAAAAAAAAAATCCATTTGCAGAACACACATTGGGATCCTTTACAGGCCAGGATGCCTTTCTTTGGGCCAGCTTGACATTTACCCAGAAAGGATCTATGTAGATCATCTTTGGATAATTGTCAGATTAATAAAAAGTTATTGTACGACCAAAACACCTACTCAGTCTCGGATTTTAAGCTCTCTGTAGTCCAGAATGAGACTAAACAGACGGATGGTGCCTTTGCTATTCAGTGTTTAAAATGAAAGTGATTTGAAAAATCCAAGTAAGATGAATCACAATTGAGATTAAACTTTACAAAGAAGCTTGCCACCACCACCACCCTCAGTTGTGTGTGTGTGTGTGTTGGGGGAGGGAAGGGTTGTTTGAAACCATGTAAACATTTTGCAGTCAGACCATATTAACGTGTTAGAATGGTAGTTTCAAAGTTGTAACTTGAGTGTAAGAGTTGTGTGCAGTGGTTTAAGTAACCCTGGACAAATTGGATGTTTGAATGAATCCCTAACTAAACAAAAGCTGAAACCACTCTACATAGTACAAAATTAAACAACATCTTTCTGTAAACTTTAATGCTTAATTGCGGTGTACTGATGTTAACAGATTAAAATGAATATAGCAAGTGTAAAAGTTTGAACACACTTAGTTAGGATTTTGTAACACCTCCTTTGACAGAAGTAACAGCTTCTAAACATTTCCTGTAGTCAGCTAAGAGTTTCTTGCTTTTGGAAATTTTTTCTCATCTTCCTTACCAGAACTCCTCTAGTTCAGAAAGTATTCTTGGTCCCGTTGCATAGAGCACATGTTAGAGAGATCCCCACAGATTTTCAATAATCAAGTTTAGGGGTCTGTGAAGGCCATTTTTAATACCTTCATCTTTCTTTCAGCTTCAGTTTCTTTGCAAACTGTGTGATGTAAGGTTCTATGATATGTTGGTATTTAGTTGAATCCATTTTTCCTTCACTCATGCAATATTTTTTCTTCCACTGGCTGCCACACAACCAAGTAGCATAATAAATCCACCCCTTTGCTTAACAGTTGGCAAGTGGTTCTTTTCGCCAAATGTTTAACTTTTTTATTTTTTCCTCTCCAAATGTATCTTGTGTTGTAGCTGAACAATTTGATTTTTGTTTCATAAGTCCAAAGTTCAGGTTTATCAGAGGGGTAGTGGTGTGTTTTTATTTTGTTTTGTTTTGGGGGTTTTTGCGTACTTCAGAAAATGACTTTTGGTGGTGAGGTCGTAGAATTTTCATGGTTTCCAAATCTTGCCTTAACTTCATAGTAACTTTAGGGGGTCTTTTACTAAAGCTTAGCTTGACTTATCTACAGCAGGGCCCATTTTATTTCTATGGGTGCTACTGCAGATAACTTGAGCTAAGCTTTAGTAAGAGACCCCCTTAGTTATTAAGCAATGTAATTACTAACTGGAAACATGTTTAAAGATTTTTTTAATAGTCTTTGCCTGCTTTGCAAGAGTGCATTATCTGAATTATCAATTGCTCATACAGCTGCTTAGAGGCGCCCATAGTTACTGAAAGTAGACAGAACAACAGTCACGAACTGAGTGGATAAAAGGATCAGAATCTTTGTTGAACTGTGGAATTGTCTGCACATGACCAATTATAGTCTTAGTGAGTACTCCGTTTTGGGCCTTAATAACTTTTTAGTTATTTTAAAGTAATAATGAATCGATTGGAAGGTGTCCAAACTTTTCCACCTGCCGTGTTCACTTTTTATTGTTTTCAATCTGTTAACATAAGCAAATAATGATGAATTAACATTTGCAGAAAGATGTTATGTTTTTAACTTTGTTCTATATAGAGGTTATGTCAGCTTCTCTTCCCTCAGGGATTCATTGAAATGGATAATTTGACCATGGATGCCGACACTTTTGCTTACAACTGTGGATTCTGTGAAGGCACTATCAGAAATAAATCTAAAGACCAGATATGCAGAAAAGCAATAGAAAAAGGTGATTTGAGGGGGGGGGGGGGGGGGGTGGAGTAGGACATTGGAGAAAGAAAAGTACCGGGTAGTGGTGAGGGCAAATGGGGAGAGAGAGAATAGTGCTTGCCTCACCACCTCATTAACCCACCAGAAGCCACTGGCCTGTTGAAAGCAAAGCACTCATAAGATATAAAATGACCTGTTATGTGGTGGTGGCTCATATCTTGGACATGGAGAAGGTATAATTATAGTACCCTCTTGGGGAGGAATAGATTCTCTAAGAAGAAATTTGAATAACGTTGCATGTTTTAACCCTTTAGCAAAATTATTAAAACATTGCTTCCTTGTCATCAAGCAGATGAAGCCATTACGTATAGGTTTTTTTCTTGAGCTTCTTCTGCAGGGCCGGACGCTCTAGAAAATCTCAAGAAAAAAACCTATACGTAATGGCTTCATCTGCTATGACTAAAGGAAAGAAAATTATCATGGTAAGAACCTAATTTTCCCTTCTAGAACCTCCCCCTCCCCCCACACACACACCTGTACGTGTGCATATAGAATTAATGACATTCATGGGTTGGGAAAAGAATTCAAAACTAACAGAATAGTGAATTCGACAGCTTTATTGCTAATTCTAAAAAAAAAGTCTCGTTTGATGGTTAGTAAGTTTAGAATATATTAATAGTAGCTAGTTACAGCTGTAAGGCTTTCAAGTATCTCAACTGCCTTAAGCAGCTTGGAAGGACGGTATTAACTATGAGTTTGTCTGTGTTCACTGCAAGAGCATTAAATAGCTTGGGCATCATATGCTTTTTAGCCCAATGAGCTTTTCTCAAATGGCATGAATGAGAGTAAAGACTTTTTCCTGTTGAAATGCTGCATGGACTAGTGCTTGATCATGTTAACCATCAAAATAAGTATCTGCACTATTTCCTGTACGAGAATACCCAACTTCTTCTGTAAAGAAAACAGCTGTTGCTTATTCATATCTTTCAGTACAATTTCTCAAGAGAACTCATTTTTTTTTTCTCAAAATGTTAGCTGGGTGGCTGCATAGAGTTGTGAAAATGATCCTTTATATTCCTAATACCCAGTCGCAAGAGCTGGAAATAAGAATTGCAACAGTGCTTTTTGTCATGAGCGCTCCAGTTGGCCTTGTATTCTTGAACTGTTTTGAGGACGCTTTCGGCTGTCGGTGTGAGATGAGCATTTTTCTTGCACAGTCATCCTACACTGCTACATGTGCCTTGTTGTGAGCAGTTTTTGAATCAGAATGTACGAACGCTGCAAGCTAAAGAACGCAAGTCAGCATCATGGTTGAAACATTTTTACCAAATCACAACTGGTGATGGCCTATTTTAGAATGTGAAATTACTACAAGGCGACTGATACTGTGATTGATTGAGAAATGTTCAGAGTAATTAGCTTCTGTTTATCTAAAAACTGGTTGTCAAACTTGGCCTCCTTCATCCCAGAGCAAGCTGGGTTTTCAGGATAGGAAGATGCGTGAGAGAAATGTACATATTTGCGATCTGAAAACACAACCAAACAGGCTTGAAAGCCCCGGATCTAAAAAGTAGCTGCTCTGTGCTGCTTTATTGGACTGACAATTTAGGCTTGAACCCGAGGTCACCTTTAATCAGTCCATCTACAATTAAATATCAAGGGGGTTATTTTAATTTTTAAATATTCATCTATGCCAAGGAAGGAATGTTTTCTTTATAACATCAGCTGTGAAACTGTTTAGTATATAAAAAATAAGTGTGTGAACACTTTTTTCAGAATAAAATGCAACATAGGAGTACATGTTGAAGTATGTTCATATAGTATTACTTAAAACTACCATGACACGCAATGCAAAACTGTATTATCACATTCTTGTTTGCTAACAGCACTTGAGAATATGAAATAAAGTCCTTGTCAGTCCCCCAGTCTTCCTTCAGGATTGTTTGTACATGTTTTAGAGGTCAAAAGACAACTGTCTCTCGGTACATCAGGAACATTAACCACAATATAGGCTGGTGAAGTAAAGCTGTGTCGTTCAGGAGTCACCAGGCTGACCATGTGTTCTTACTCCTGGGTTTCAGAAAACAAAACTAGCCATCAGGTACATTCTACTTCCTTAAAAAGGTTTGGATGGCTTCCTAAAGGGAAAGTCCATAGACCATTATTAAAATAGACTTGGGGAAAATTCACTGCTTATTTCTAGAATAAGCAGCATAAAATATATTGTACTGTTTTGGGATCTTGCCAAAACAGATCAGCTGATCTGCAAGGCTTCGTTCTGTGAATCTGACGTCCTGCATGACGTCAGAAACAGAAGGAAAAGAAGAGGACCTTGGCTGGCGGGGGTTGGGGTCCCCCGCCAGCAAAGGTAGGCGATGGCGAGTTGGTGGCGGGAGGGGGGTCCAGAGGGTCGGCGGGGGGGGGGGGGGGGGGGGGGGGAGGGCAAAGTTGGTGGTGGTGCCGGGGGGTCGGTGGCGCCAGGAGGGGGTGTAAAATGTGCCCCCTCACCTCGGGCTCTGGACCCCCCCTCCCGCTGAAGTCTGGCTACACCCCTGCTGTAAAGATTTCTTTCTCTAAAAAAAATAATTTTAAATATTCACAAACCTAAGCCTATCTTTCTTTCCGTTTGTATTGATAGAGATATCTTTGAAATGGGTAAAGTTTAAAAAAGTCTAAACTGAGGCTTCCTGTGCCTATTAGCTCCTCCCTCTGTCTTTGTTTCCCTTGCATCCAGCGACACTCCTTTCTCCCTGCAATGCCCCTCTGTGTGTCCCTGTTCCTCCCCATGTCCAGGTTCACCCTCTCCTTTTTTTTCCTCCCACATCCTGCAGCAAGCAGCTCCCCCTCCAATGTTCAGGTTCTTCTATCTTTCCTTCTATATCCCATGGTAAGCAGGCCCCCCATCCCCCACCTCAGTCCAGCATCATTCATTATGGCCTGCCCTGCTCTCTTCCCCCCCCCCCCCCCGGCTTGATCTGGTCTCATCTTTCTCTTACTTTCCTTGCCCTTCGTTTCTTCCCCACTTTATGGGTCTAGCATCCCTCCCACTTTTCCAATGGTCTTACAAACTTGATTATCTTTCTAGCAGCAATTCAGCTAGGTTCTCTATGGTCAACCCCAGGGCCTTTTCCTCTGCAGCAACTAGGTGGTGCATCTGGGGTTGGCCAGAGAACCTGGCTGAATCGCTGCTGGGAAGATGATCAAATTTGTAAGACCACTGGGTGGGCGGCAGGCAGGCAGGGAGGGATGCTGTACCTGCAAAATGGGGAGGAAATGGAAGGCTTGAGTAATAAAACAAAATTATTTCTCGAGAGGTAAGGTTCATGAAGAGAATTTTTGGAATAATATGTTTCTTGTTACCCACTTTGTGTAAAGGCAGGACACATAAATAAATATTGTTTCGGACCAATCCTATAGCAATTCAAAGGTGGGAGATTTGGAATAAGAATTGCCGGTCAGTTTTGGATAGAATTGCACCTATGAAGGAAAAAATTAAGAAAAGAGCTATAACTACACCATGGTATAATGAACAATTGCTCTCATTAAAAAGATTTTGTTGGACACTAGAACAAACAAGGCAAAAAAAGTAAAGTAGATGTTCCCATCGTATATCTGCTCTTGGTCCCTCAATTATATAGTAAGCCATATTGCAGAAAATCTTTAGCATCATATTTATGTTAGTTGAATGTTCTAATGCATGCTTATTAGGTGTATCATTAGTACTATGATAACATTGTATTATATCTCTGGTATTTGAATTTCGGTGCTGTTAAATGTGTGTATTTTTGATACTGTTTCACGGTAGTTCTATTATTAGGTTTCAATTTACTGCTTTCAAGTTTACCTCATTTATTTTATTTAGTTTATCCTTGGTTATTTTACTGTTATTATGCTGTTAACAAAAGTGTAAGTTTTATGTTAAATTGTACCTGCTGTACTTCACCTAGGGTGAATCTCATCATAAAGACGGTTAATAAATCCCAATAACTAAATAAAAATGGAGAGAGCAGAACAGGATTTAGCTAAAAAAACAAAAACACCTAGTTAAAGCTACCAAACAGAAATACTATTCAAAACTGATAGGTATGAATAAGTTGAATACAAAAATGCTATATACAATGGTGAATCGTTTATTGGATACAGGGAAGGAAATGCAGTTAGAAAATGAAAATAGACCTTCAGTTCATGAATTAGCCGAGTTTTTCAAATTAAAGATAAGATCAATATTATCTCTAAGGAAGTGATGTCACTGACCAGGATGGCAGCTTAATAGCGTGGCTCCGCTGGGGCTAATAGAAATTAAAGCAATTCCCGAGATTTTGCCAAGATCGCCGAGGTCAGAGTGGTGGGGGAGAGGTCCCGGAGTTATGCTGCCGAAAAAGAGTTTGGAAAGATTCCGATACACGCCGGAACAGAGTGAGAAATCAAAACTGGATCCTGCGGGGCCGGGGCTGAAGGGGAAACAAGATGGTGTCCATCCCCTCTGACTCTGAAGAACAGTATTGTACTGAAGGTACAGAGGGAACTGGCGAGATAACTTAAGTCAGATGTGGTGGGCTGGTTCCGGGACCTGAAAGCTGATCTGGCAGGGGTACGGAAGGATGTGCAAGACACACTGAAAGATATTAAAGCCGAAATTGGAGAACTGGGGACCCCTATAAGCGAGGTGGAAGACGGAATTGGGACTCTTAAAACCGATACAGGAAAACGTCACAAACTGTAACCATGGACACTGCAGAAATACAGCAGCTTAACCCTTTATAGTGTCCAATGTTCCCATCAATCTGTTCCCATATGGCTTATTATGAGAACATTGGACACTAAAGGGTTAAACAGCAGGTGAAAGACCTGGAAAATAGGTCTCGGCGATGCAATCTGAGATTTAAATGGATTCCAGAAATGGACATCTTTAGCAATTGTGAGGCAGTAATACGTGAGTTGTGCTGGTATATATTGAACCCAGAGGGCGAGATCCAACAGCTGGAATTAGGCATTCAAAGAGCACATCGAGCTGCAGGCCCCCAACGAGACTCTAACCCGAGAGACATTGTTGTGTGTTTTGCAGATTACCCCACCAAAGAGTGGATTCTAACTAAAGCAAGGCAGCAGAAGGAGATCCTCTGGAAAAATTGTAAGATTGGAGTGTACCAGGACTTGGCATGGATTACATTACAAAAACACAGATCTTTTTGAGAAGTCAGAGTTTATAAGATCAAAGGGGATCCGTTACAGGTGGCTGTTTCCATTTGGGGTGTGGCTAACTGGAAGGGAAATCATGCAACGTGAAGACCCCGGATGAAGCATGGTCAGGATTGAGCTTGTTGGGATGTATTGGGATTCTTAAACAGATAAAGCAACCGGTGGCCTCCATGATGCCCAGAGCGGATTCAGCATGGCAGCGAGTGGTGGATCGCGGGAAGAAATCATATAAACATGCATCCTGAGGAAATCCAATTATTGAGGACTATTTGACGATCTTTTAGTTCACTGAGGACATTGAGCTCCAAGAGAGCGGCTCTACTATGCGGACTAGAAGCGGAGAGGGGGGGAGAGGGGGCGAGACTCTGGGGGGAGCGTTGAGGTGGGGGAATGTTGGGTGAGGGCGGAGTGGAGTTGGCTGGATTGGAACTATTATGGGGGACTATGGGTAATGTATGCACAAACTCGGGGTTGGGAGGACTGGAGGATTGTATGGTAATAGTGGTGATGTGTGTGGGAGGAAGCAGCAGGGGAGAGTTATGTGGCGGGGGGATTTCGGGAATTGATTTGGGAGAGTTCAAGCCTCCGGAAGAGTGAGTTGGCTCCTCTGGGATGGCTGATCTGACAAGGCAGAGATCATCACAAGGGTGGGGAAGGGTAGGGCTGGGGATTGGGGTAAGAAAGAGGGGGGGACAAGATCACAAAAAAGGGGTCAATCAGGGGTTTACTATTGGGAGTCACTTAGGGCATGGGCTAGGGGGACAAGGGGGAGGAATGGGGGGAGGGACGAGAGAATCGCTTTTGGTGGGAACTTGGAATGTTAACGAGCTCAATAATCAGAGGAAGCATAGTAGGGTATTCAAAGAGTTGATTAGGCTGAAGTGGGATGTGACATTTCTGCAAGAAACGCACTTAAGGCCGCGAGATGCCCATATGTTACGACGTAGGCCTTTCCGGGAAGTAGTGGGTCATCAGGGAGGGGGAGCTAAGCGGATGGGGGAGTGGCTATTTTACTAAGGCAGAGTTGTGGGTTTGTAATTTGACAGGAGTTTCGGGACTCAAGTGGAAGATATGTGGCTCTAAGAGGAGTACTGCAGGGCAAGGAACTTACACTGATTAATTTATATGCTCCGAATACGGGGCAGAGGGAATTTTTCCAAACATTGTTAGGGGAGCTCCAAGGATTTATTAGGGGACAGGTGGTGGTGACTTTAATGTTGCCCCCAATGCATGCCTAGACCATTCCTCCGGGGGGGGGGGGGGGGGGCACCATAGCGGCCCTGGTCGTAAAGCATTGCTACAATTTTTGCGGGCGGTGGAAGTGGTAGATTGTTGGAGGCTGTTACATGGAGTGCAGCGGAATTACACATTTTACTCCCATGCGGCACAGTCTTATACTCGTATTGATGGATTATGGGTCCATCACAATAGCTGGTATATGGTGGAGGAGGCTGAGATAGGGACTATTCAAATCTAAGATCATGCACCAATGTGGATTAAACTTACCGGGTTGGGCCATTGCAAGCGGCAGGGCTACTGGAGACTTAATGATTCACTACTAGGAGACGAGAAAGTGCGGGAAGATATTAAGCTCAATATTCAGGAATTTAATTGCTTTAATGATAATGGGGAGGTAACAGATGGGGTATTATGGGATGCGCTGAAGGTCACTTGTTTCTTCTCCTAACCAGTTGAGCCTTTCTTTTTATAAGAGGACTGATCAGCCCTATAATTGTTTTTCTCATCATTCTGCTGTTTTGAGGTGCAGCTACCCAGAACTGCTTGCAGTACTTAAGTTGTGGCTTCATCATAAGGAGTCTTTCATGTTGCCAAGTGCCTTCTGAAAATCCATATACAATATATTGACCGTCTTGCTTTAAGTTTTTTTATTTACACATCTTACTGGAATATTACTGCCCGCCCCATCCTTGACCATTTTTAAATCTAGATTGAAAGCCCACCTCTTTAACATTGCTTTTGACTTGTAACCACTCCCCCGCATTAATTGATTTGCTTGCTTTATTTTTGCCTATTAGATTGTAAGCTCTTTAAGCAGGGACTGTCTTTCTTCTATGTTTGTGAAGCGCTGCGTACAATTTGTAGCGCTATAGAAATGCTAAATAGTAGTAGTAGTAGTAAGTGCCACCAGTGGCTAATCCAGGTACTTCTGACCTGGATTGGGCACTGTTGGAAGCAGGATACTGGGTTTAGATGAACCTCTGGTCTGACTCAGTATGGCTATTCTTATGTAATTATGCAGTGAGGTCACAATTTCGACTCTGGTTCATATTGGAGGTAAAAAAAAAAACCCACAGGATTAAGGCCTCCCTTAACCCTCCTGTAAAACACTGGTTGAAATAAGCACTCTTTCAAAATATATATGTGTGGCTCTGAGCTGGGATATTGTTCCCCACAGACATGTATTCCCTTTGGGAAATGGGAGAATACATGTTGATTTTTGCCCAACTCCTACCCCCTTGAAATCTGTGTGGTGTGGAAATCTACATGTAAACAGCAGCTTTTAAAATACCTATTTCTACATGGAAATGGTTGAAAATAGAGGCCATCATCTATTTTCGGTATATTTTAGGATCAATGTGAATTGATGCACTATACCAGCATTTCACACAGTGTACCATGGAAAAAGTCAGTACTGCCTACTTGTTCAGGTCCAGCCCAGCATAACTCTCCTTTCAGTAGCGAGACACACCGCATGCAGGAGCTCCTTTCTGTGAACACATGCCCCTCTGTTTCCTACATACACCATGTAGGAATTGGCATTGGGGTCAATGTAATAAGTGGTGATATGCTTTAGTGCAATGATTTACTCAGCATTTGCCCATACTAATATGACTCTGCTTGATACAGTAAGAGTTCAAGGGACCCTTTTACTAAGCCGCGGTAGGGCTACCGCACGCTAAGAGAACTACCGACCCGCTAAGATATCCCACGGTAATGTTCCGCTTAGTGCATGCTAAGACTGACCTGTAAAATATTTTATTTTCCAGCACGGGAGGAGTGTTTAGGGGGCAGAGAGTATGCGAGTACAATACTGCATGCTACCCAATTAGCGCAGGAGTAACATGGGAGCCCTTTCTGCCACCTAAATAGGTGGAACTATGGGGGAAATTAGCATGTGGCCATTTAAAAAAAAAAAAAAGCTGATCAGCCATTTTTCAGCTGCGCTAGAAAATTGTTGGAGCGCACAGTAAACCCTTGTGTTAATCGCAGCGCTGCCCACTCTCTAGCGTGCCTTAGTAAAATGACCTCTTAATAGGGAAAAATCTGTAGTAACGTCACCACTTTAAAGGATAGAATAGTTGATATACAAATGAAAGAATTGGAAATTATTTCCACAATAAAAAGTCACACTAAATTTTTGGTACTTTTTTTTTTTTACTGCCCCTTAACACTGAATATTTACTACTACTGCAGGAGTTAGTGATCTGAGCTGAAGTAGAGACCTATACCTGAGACCGTCCTTTAACTATCCAGGCAATATAAAGTCCCTGATGACCGCAGTAGGGTCTGCTCTGCTGCTCCTAAAAAATAAAATCCCTGGTGGCCCAAATGAGCCCTGAGCTCTGCTTTGCCTTTCCTCCCCTCCCTAGAAACAAGAGGGTCATGAACAGGGCTGGTGTTAGACATATAGGGGCCCAGAGCAGAAACTGGGGGGGGGGGGGGCAGAGCCCAAAGCGGGCCTTCAGTTTATGCCTTCTTCAGCATGAGGCAGGCTTGGCAGCCTCTTGTAGTATGGGGGCCCAGGGCTATTGCCCTGTTTGCCACCCCAGAACACAAAGCCCCCTCCCCAACTCATGTAAATTTAAGAGTCAGGAGCAATGCCCATTTGATCTTGCCTCCAGCCCTACCATCTTGGATAATGGCAGCACCAAACCCCTGCTAGTAAGAATGTACTGCCAAATAAGGGAGCAGACCTTTTAACACCTTTGTAATCAGTATGGGATAAGTACTTACTTATAGGAGCTTTTGATGGTCAACTTGAGCTATAATGGATGGTCTCGTTAACAAAGGCAAGTTGATATAGAAAGAGAGCTACAGCTTTAATTAAGAAATCACATTAATAAATGAACAGTACATTTAACAGAACATTTATCCTTAAAATTGATTACATCAATTTAAATGTAAAATAATATCTGTGAAGGTCTAGATACATCTAGACAGATTAAAGGACTAATGTATTTACGTTTGTTCCAACAGGTTAATATAGAAAATCTGGTACCATGATTGGATATAAATACCACAGTAAGAAATATATCTTCTCATCAAGACTTGGTTGAAAAAACTAAAATACAGAATTTAAATACATTTACAATACATGAAGAACTCTGCTTTCATGTGCTATGAGTGGTATTCACACTATTTCAGAACAATTTAAAAGTGATCTTGAAACAGAATTCCAGATAGCATACAACTTATGTTCATAATGTACCCTGAAGCTGTCCTGGAAATATACAATTGAACAAAACTAAACTGATAGCAAATATATCAAATTCAAAATATATGCTGTTTCAGCATTGCTTTTTATGGGCACACAGAAGTAGGCGTTTAAGTGCAAGTAAGTGTTTGTGTATTTATTATAGGATTGCCAAGTACGAGGTCACTGTTATTTTTCTGCTTAAATCTCATCCAGTCAATAACCGCTAGAAATGAACATCCTGTAGCAGTTCTTATTGCAATGTGGCCACATTAGGAGTCAGAAATGTAAAAAGACTGTAGTTCTAAGATAAGCAGGCAGCAGAAAAGACAATAGTTCAAACTCTTGGGCACAAGTCACCCAAATTCATTTTGGCTCTGAAAGACAAACAGAAAGCATTGTATTTTCACAAGATATTAGGAGCATGCAGGGAAGATTCTTTTGTGTTGTGGCGTTTATAAATGATTTCATTTTAGCTTGTGCTTAGAGCTTACTTACTAAAGGTCGCTACCATGTTAGCACACATTCACACTTTTTTTTTTAATAGTGGGTCCTGTTTAATGCAATGAGACTCAATTAACTAATAATATGTTACCTGTGATAGCATAAACCTAGCATGGAAGCACACATAATGTTTTCTCCTATGTTTTAACTCAGGGAAAAATGCTTACTAAATAAGGTCCCAAAGGCTAGTTGTGTTAATTATTTTTAATACCCACTATAATACTAACCTGCCTTTAACACCATTAATGTGCATTAGTAGGAAGGAACTGCTTCTCTTAACCAGCAGCAAAGCTTTTTAGCTTGTGCTGAAAACGTTTTTGGGGTGTTTGTTTTTTTGTCATTTCACTTTCAACATGAAACACAATAAACATGGATGTTTGTCATTTCAAAATGAAAGCACATCCCTACAACGTATTTGTTACAGCCTGACAACATGCACCCATAAAATGGATTCATTGTTGACACTCCATTAAAATGCCTTTCAGGTACAAATATTCTCAGAAATACCCAGTCACCCAAATACTTATCTATTCAATTCCAGGAACCTTCATGCATGTAAATTAAAGGTCAACCAAATTTCAGTTTTGCTGCCAGCACTGGACTAAAATTCAAATTCTGCCCTGTTTTGATTTCAGCTGATACTGAAACTCCCGCTCCAGCACCACTTCAACTTCCCCCTCCCCCCTGCCAAACAAGTGTGGCCCCTCTCCCTCCCACCCCCGGAAATAAAGCAGGCTCCACTTCCGACCCCCTTTAACAAAATCCCCCCCCCCCCCCCCCTCCGGGCCTACCTTACAAATCCTAGTGACCTATTCAGGGCAGGAGCGATCTCAGTTGCTGCTGTCCACGCCGGCCCCAAGGTCAAAGTGGCTGTCACAAGGTCCCACAGCAGTCTTGTGAGGAATAGGCAGAAGTGATCCAAGCCAGTTTTATGCGGGGGGGGGGGGGGGGGGTGCTATGGGTCAGGGCCCACTTTTGTTCAGGGAGGTCAGGAGTGGAAGTTGCTTTTGTTCCTGCTCCAGTTTTGTGTAAGCCTGGCCACATCCCTCCACAAATGTAAAACATTTGACACTAAGGAAAACTAGGAAATTTAGCTGTAACAAGCCCTAGTCTTCAACTCTTTCATGCAACATTGCAAAAAAACTTTAGCAACCTTCCCAGATTCCAGTTCTAGCTGAAATGATTGTGGTGCTTGTTATTTTTAAAGCTGGTTTGTCACATATAAGCAGCTTGAGCTTTGAAGTTTATCATCTCCCCAGTTTTAAATGCTGGTGATGTGAAGTGAGTGATTCCGCATACCTAAACAGTCAGTCTAACATCTAACAAAGACTTACTTAATTTTTACAAGATCCGCAGGGCCTCTGGGCTACCTTTTTTAAACACACAATATGATTACTTTTATTAACCAAACATTGCCAAACAACATACAAAATTTACAAATTTGGAGTGTAGCAAGTCTCTTGTATATTCTAAAGAAAATGGCTGGGATGCAGCTATTGTACTCAGATCATAGCCTCCTGAATGTAAACAAGACAGACTGAGATGGAGTCAAAGCAATAATTGTTACTGAAAATCTCAAAAGTTCAAGGTCATGTCATGAGGGACTCGTACAACCTTTCATTCAATGTATAAAAGCCCCGATTCTGACTACTGGAAAATCTTAACTGGTTACCTTTCCACTATCATGACAGCTAATACTTCAGAAGAAGTCAGATTCCCATTCCCTTTACAATTACAGTTCTTCCCTGTAGCTGAAAATGCTAAAATGTGCTTGCGATAGTACACTAAAAACATACATGAAAAGTAATTTGATTGTGCAGTGTTTTAAAAAAACTAACAAAACTGCTCCTTATAAAACTTTGATGATACCAACAAACTTAAAATGGAATCCCACTGTACATAGAACAGTGCCACCCCCCACCTTGCCCTCTTCAGTTCTTCATTCTAGAAGAAAGAGCTGGTGGTGAGTGTGTGGTGGTGGTGGTGGTGGTGGTCGTCGTTTCATGACAGGTCTAATATGTGGCAAGTGTGAGGACAGTGTTCAGTACAAAGACACCATCAAGAAGAAGAAGTAGCGTCTTTTTCATGTTGCGTGTTGGTGATGTGTCTTTGTACTGAACCTTCTAGGATCCGTTTGAGGGAATTTGCTTACTCCTGAAAAAGGCAAAGCCAAAACTTGGCCAAGTTGAGTCCCTCTCCAACAAAATCTATTTTTGGTGAACTCTCATCATTCCTTCGTTCCCTGGATCACCTTTGCTGTCTGTGCTGCCAGTCATCTGGATTTTCTATTATCCGGACAGCTCTCTGCAGAGGTTAGTCCAGATAATTGGTGCCCTACTGTACTTGTAAAATGAGACATTAACCGACAGCAATGGAGAGCCAGAAAAACCAGGGTTACACATATCCTACCCTAGGAATAGTTGCACGTGGCACGTGTGGCTCTGGGATTCTATGAACTTGTTACATACAATGTACATTACTTTTACACTGAAGCACAGCATTAGGCCCATGTATTACCTAAAACATTTTTCACTTGTCTTGCTTTCACAAGAATCAGACTTAAAAAAAAAAAAAATCTCCCAATCATATGTCTTTATCTTACTATTAGCTGGAAGCTAGGCCAACAAAACAGTTCGTAAAATTAGCAAGTTAAAAGACCAACTAGCTAAAAGCAGGAACTATTTTAAACTTGCGGTGGAGGCTGATATAAATGTTTTAGTGGCAGAGCTACTGAACTGTGAATAGCTGAGGTAACTGATGCTCTCCTGTACTGAACTAAAGCAATATGAATTGAAAACGATTGAGCAATGGATAGTAGCTCAAAATTTCCACAGCGTAACATCCTACTCAAACAGGAAAGATGTATCTGTGCGATACATGAAAACTGCACAGAATTGAAAACTACAGCCTTTGGTCATCAACTATTCATTTTCATGTAAAATATTACAGTGGTCTGTAAGATGATACTGGTATTTCTACTCTAGTAACGGTTAGAGCAGGCAGTATAGGTCCCGAAAGAAGCGAATTCATCTCTACCTTGGTTTTGGTTCGTTGTTTAATCTCGTTTCTCATGTTGTTACTACAGTGATGCTTGGGTTCGTCTAGCCTCATATTCTGTCCTTTTGGGGCTGTCCTTGCCTGCTGCAGTTTCATAGCAAGATGCTCATTTTGTTTTCCAATCCCAGCACTTGATGGAGTAGGACCAGATTTACTAGGTATAAAAGAGCACTGCCAATAAAAATATTCATTTTCTCGTAATGCGGGGGCTCTCGGTATTCCTGAAGCAAAACCAGGTGTGGTTTCTTGAACTTTTATCTCTTTGCTCGATAGATCAGTTCTCCTCTCAGCATTTCCTCTTTCACTCGGTTGCTCGTGTTTTTTTATCATGGTGCCCGATGAAGGATTCTCCATTAAGGCTCTGCCAAGCCCTCTCTCTTGTGGCTGGATCACGCCTTTACTCTTTCTCAGTGACGTATCTGAAGAATCACTGCTCATTGCTGATCCCACTGGTGGCAAAATCTGAAATGTATTTAAAAGCAGTGACTCCTCATTATCAGAGCTGACAGAAGAATCAAGGTTCAAGCCCTTTTTAATTTCCCTGTAAGCAAGGGACGCTGGACTGATGATATTTTTCTGTTTCTCTTGGTACCAAACACTGTGTTCCTTTGCTTGTTTCTGCTCTCCTTGACCGGCATTAGTAGACAATTTGTTGATATGTGTTTCTTTCCTAGGACCCACCAGAACGCTGGTGTTTTTGGAAGTCTCTGCTGGTAACCCTTCCGTAGGGGCAGACGCATCTTCTTGAGCTGAGGAAACCGCAGCGGCAGCAGGTGACCTCCCTGCAGGTTTTGATTGCGGAGCCGTAGTTCTAGGTTCTAGAGTCAAATTTTTGTCCGTGACTTGTACCATATCTAAACACAACAGGCAGTTGTTAACCGTCTCCCCCATTCTTGCTTTTCTTACTTTTTTGGGGGGCTGAAGGCAAGCAAATGGAGAGGCTCTTCCCCAGCCTTGTACCTGTGAACATAAAAGCAGATTACATTGCCACAAACAGAAGAGATCCAACAGGGGAAGAAGAAAAACAAAACAGCACAGCAATGCCAAAGGCTTTCTTCTACATTAGGCACAGTATGCTTGGCTTCAAAGTCAGTAACATCCCCTAGTTAAAGCAAGAAAATAAAATGAGGCTGAAAGGAGCAAAAGGAAAAAAAATATGGCAGGTGAAGACTAAACTAAACAACACACACATACACAATTTCAGCAATACTAATTACGGTAAACTCTTCTAATTTTACAGGAATCCAGGTTCAGATCCACAAATATTTATTTTTATTTTTTATTTTAGTTACATTTGTACCCCGCGCTTTCCCGCTCATGGCAGGCTCAATGCGGCTTACATGGGGCAATGGAGGGTTAAGTGACTTGCCCAGAGTCACAAGGAGCTGCCTGTGCCTGAGGTGGGAATTGAACTCAGTTCCTCAGGACCAGAGTCTACCACCCTAACCACTAGGCCAAAATGATATAGGTTACTTTTGGGTCTACTGCAGAGATGCAAGAATTCAAGCCTCAAATATGCATGAAGGAGATTTGCATGCAAATCTATCTCATGCATATTCATTAGGGTATTCTGAAAACCTGACCTGTTTTGTGGCATTTGAGGCCTGAATTCCTATATCCCGGGTATATGGATTTATATAGAAGAATGCAAGATTAGTTGAATAAATTGCCTTTCCTTTGGATTGCAACATAAAGTTTGGTTTAGATTTCTATGAATATCTGTACAGAGTGGGACAATTTAACCTTTACTGTAGCATTTTAAAACTACTGTACTATTGATTTTGTTATTTGGAATTGTGTATATATAATGCATTAGTGAACCGCTTATGAGTATCAATAGGAAGGTATATTGTAAATTAAATGAAAAAAAATCTTCAACTATATCAAAGGGACGCGTGAATCAGAGAGCATGTGCCTGTGAAGTGAGTTAATACAGAGATCTGATGCACACTCTTTATCGCACTGGAGTGGAGGAGTAGCCTAGTAGTTAGTGCAGTGGACTTTGATCCCGGGGAACTGGGTTAGATTCTCACTGCAACTTCTCCTGACTCTGGGCAAGTCACTTAACCCTCCATTGCCCTCTAAGTAAACCGCTTTGAATGTACTTGCAAAAAAACACAGAAAGGCAGTATATCAAGTCCCATTTCCCTTTCCCTAAAGAAGTCTCTAGTGCCTGATTTATGCAAACCAGACTCAGCACAAATATAGAAACACATAAAAATGTAGACAGATGAAGACCATATGGCCCATCTATGCCATCTACTCCCCCTATAATTCCCTTACAGATCCTATGTATTTGTCCCAAGCTCTCTTGAATTCAGATATTGGTTTATTCATCGCTAGTTTCAGCTAGCCTCAGATACTAAAGAAAACAAGATTTCACTTATGATCTATTCATGCTTTAGAGTACATGAATTACTGCCGATGATTATTATGACCCGTTTGTTACAAACACTTTTTCCCATAAGGTGGAAGTTGCTCTCTCTTTCATTAATTGTACATCTTCTGCTACAGGATGTGTGTGAGACATGACATCACTAATTAGAGACCAGAGAGAACAAAGGATTCAAGAAGCTGATGGGGAGCTGCTTTGCTACTGAGCTCTGCACTTTTTATCAGGTGCATCAGATTTAACTTGTCCTAATACAAGTGTCAGAAAATTAAATCCTGAGGCAAGTGAAACATAAGGAGACCACCTAAGGTTACAAATATATTTTAAAGCACCCTATGTTGAGTACTGATCCCAGTTTTCAGTTTAAACTGCCTAGATTTATAGTAGTAGTAGAAGCTATTCCTGGCCACCAACGGTATGTCAAACTATTGTAGATAAAATACAGGCAAGTTGGTGAGTTGACTGTTGCGTTCCTGAGATTGAAAACAATCCTGAATAAGCAGGTGTGGAAGCTGTGTTATCCACTTTTAAACGTAATAAACAGAAACAAAAACAAGATCATAAAATAATACTTTTTCTGTTGGACTAACTTAATACATTTTTTGACTAGTTTTTGAAGGTAATATGTTGTTCTTCGGGTCAGAAATGAGAAAAAGATGACATATCAGAATATATAAGTGAAACATAAAAGCATTCCAGTGAATCTCATAAAATTATCCTGCTTGGTCATCCTCTGATCACCCATCCATCTCCTCCCCAACCCCTACTTTTCTCCCTGAGACTGTCATTTAATGTGTTGTAGTGACTACTAATAAACCCATTTTGTATTTCATCTGGTCTTTTTGCTATTCTGTTTCCATATTGGCTTTTGTGGATCGATTATCTTGTTGTTTCTTGGGACCAGTTTTGATCTTATGGGGCGTGGTGGTTTTTGGAGAGCTCTGACCCCATGGTGACTAAGGCACCCTTAATTGCTACTTTTGCGCAGGAACCCAACTAATTGGATTCTTTGCCTGTACTCATTTTTTGGTCAGATTTCTATTTTTCCTGACCTCTGCAGAGCTACTCAATTGAGAACAATAAGCCAAAAAAAAGCTTATGTCTCAACTCTTAGCATTGGGAGGGTCTTTTTTGTTCTTTTTGTTTCAATTTCCATGTAAATATTTTGTGAAAGTTTCTGGAAAAAAAATCTTAATTTTTTTTTTTTTACCCTGAGCACTTGAAAAAGGATCCCACCCAGCCCCTTTGATGTGTCCTTTCCTTCTGTTGGTTTAGATGCAGGATTAAAATAAGATAGCGGTAATTACTGATTTTTCTGGCACCATTCCTGAAGAAGTTATTGTTATATCTCCTGAGATCTTAGAATTTCACTTGGCCCTCTGTTTCCTTTTTTTTTTTTTATATTTTTTTTATTGAAATTGTCATCAAATAAACAGCATTCAAACTACCAACATTTCAATTACAATTTGCTTTTCATTTGTTAAATTCCCCCCCTCTGATCAACCATATCTTACCCTCCCTCCCTACCCAGGTGGTGACTGAGTGTAATCATTATATTGTTCATAAAGTGTCCATATCTTATTAAAAGATAGTACGGATCCTCTTCGCATGGCTGTTAGCTTGGACATTTGGTAAAGAAAGTCTACTTTCCTGGTTACCGACTGTAAGGATGGTGTCTCTACTTGCTTCCATTTTCGAGCCAAGCCTAGTTTTGCAGCTACAAAATATTGAATCGCCAGTCTGTGTTGCCAGCTTGGAATGGACGCTGGACGGAAATGAAGCAAACAGTTCTCCGCCTTCCATGCAAATGTGATCTGTAATATGCTGTTAACCAGTTCCATTACAGCTTTCCAATATATCTTTACTTTCTCGCAAGTCCACCAAATGTGGTAAAATGATCCCCTGTGTCCACAATCTCTCCAACATTGCCCCGAGACTCCCGGGTACATTTTATGGAGGCGCTCAGGCGTATAGTACCACCAATACAACATTTTAAACCCATTTTCATTCACTGATTGTGCTAGTGATGGCTTAAGTAAGTATTTGTAATTTGCTTTCCATTCTGTTTTGGTGTATGTGGTCTGTAACGCATCTTCCCACTGGGCTTGATAGCGCACTTGTGGGTCGGTGCGCCCCAGCAGGGCCAAGTATATGCGAGTTATACCTCCCCTGCCTCCCCCTCTACTAATAGCTATCTCCATGTCTGTTTCGGCTAGGTCCAACTCATCCTGCGCTTTCTTTTTAAGGAAGCTACGTAAGTTACAGTAGTATGTGAGGTCTCTTTCTTTTAGACCATACTCTTCCTGAAGCTCTCTAAATGGAAGCATTTTTCCTTCTTTCCACAATTGTCCCAGTGTGCATAACCCTGCTTGGGCCCATATCTCAAATATCTTCTCCGATTTCCCCAGTGAAAATCCTGTTGCCCATCTTAGAGCCGTTTGCCGATAATAATTCCTCTCAGGGAAAAGCTTCTTCCTCACTTGATACCATGTCCACATAGGATGTTTTAATCCAATGGGCATTTGTTTAATTATGGGGACTAATTCCTCTCCTGGTATCCATAAAATATCCCCAATTGCTCTCCTACCCAGCCATGCTCTTTCCCAATGTAACCATTTCTTGGCTGCTCCAGGGGACCATTCTGCCAAAATACGAAGTTGTGCCGCTTGATAATATAAGTAAAAATTTGGTACCCCCATTCCTCCTCTCTCCCAAGTTTGGTACATCATAGTTCGCCGTACTCTTGGTGGGCGTTGCCCTCTGTTTCCTTGATTAGTGGTGGTTGATATTTTTTTGCATTTATATATTACCTTTGGTATTGTTAGATCAATTCTTTTTTTCCCTTTTATATTTCTTTAGGTACAAAAGTAGGCCTAACAGACCACAAAATATATTTATTTGATGTTTGAACAAAGAACCTAAACAAAATAAATATATAAGTATAAAATGATAAACTTACCATATATTATAATGTTGTAAGTTTTTATTTTGAAAGTGGAATCAGTATATTTTTACCAACTCCACAGCCCCGACGGCAACAATGGAACATAAGTCCACTCCATTTAAAACAGCGTGATACCACTGTAACTGGTGAGCTAAATAATCCCATAATGGATCATGTCAAAAATGTACATAAAACCTCTTTATCTGTAATGCTGAGAGAACAAACCACTTTGACATCATGGCGAATGCTAGAAAGTCAAACTGCCTAATAGATAAGTTTGCTCCACACCCTCTACCCAATGAAAGCCTGCCTGAGGGAAATTATAATAGCTCCTCGTGTAGCCCTCCTCTGTGCAGAGGACAGGGCAAACTGGTTTATTGATTGGGCGGATGCAGAAAGCTACCACAGGAGACAGCGCACCCTTAATGAGCAGTTTACCTGCTTGTTAATGGCTACTGTATGTTAAAAGAATTTCTGTGCTGAGGTTTACTCCTGCGGTAGACATGAGCACACAGCATATTAAAATGCATGCTAAAGAGCCAATCAACTGTCTGAGGCTGACATGGAGCCCCCACAGTAGGCATTGGCCCCATCTCCTTCCCCTCTGCCCCACTCTGGAATTGTCCCATCCCCTGAAACCACCTGACCCCCCCCCCCCCAATGATATTGAAAAAGAAATTTCCATGTGGCGCTCCCCCCCCCAACATGACCAGCCCCCAACCTTCCTCCTTCCTGACAAAACTATTTCTCCAAGTGTCTAGTGGCACCCTGCGCCCCCCCCGTCCCCAAACTCCCGTACCTTGAATGACGCAGGAGTGATGCCCACTCGCTCCTGCCTCCAGGCTATCATTTCTAAAATGGCAGCCCCTATTCAGCCTGGTGCAAACTGAAGACGCACCGGGCAGGGCTAGTTTGCCATATAAGAAAGAAATTCCATACATGGAATGCCATAATAAAAGGAAAAACTGTCAAGCCAAAAACAACCTATAAAATAAAGTTTTACAGTAGATAGAAATGGCCAAACACATCTACTCATTTTATATACAGATAAATTTAAATTGTTGTCAAGAAATTGTTCTTAAGCTACACTTCAAGAAATTAAAAAATAACTTACTGCTCCTTCCCATCCTGTTCCAATAACAGACTCCATACAATTTTCATCTTCCTCTGAATTTTTTTCACTGATCCTTAGAAGACTAAAAACAAGGTTCCTTCCAGTTTCACTTGGATGCAAATTTTTCCACCAAATTTCTTCTTGCTGATTCTCATCTTTTTCACCACAGGAATTCATAATGGCTTCACTTCTTTACCAGTTTATTACTTCAGCTGCAATTCAAAAAAACAATTTTTTTTAATTTAAAAACATATAGCAAACCAAATACAATCAAGAACTTACATCAGAAAAATCTGTAGTCAAAACATTTGACTTCAACTGTGTAATGCTTTGAGAATATCTATTATTTTTAAAGCTTTATAGAGCATCTTAAAAATGATTAAATGTGATTGTTAAATGCAAATAAGTAAAAATATTGGACCTGATATTCAACACTACTTAACCAGGTAGGAGAAGTTCCTATGAGGTTAAGTAGCACTGACTGGATCAGAACTGCAATTTTAGCAGCATGTAAGTGGACAGTGCCACTGCTTAGTGCCAGGGCGGTCAAAGGGCAGAGTCTGGGTGGAGCTGAGAGTTAGCTGGACACTGCTGATATCTAGTGGCGGTGCTTCGATAACTATTAAGTTACCTTAGGACAGCCAAGTTACCCAGGTACCACCGTTCAACATCAGCGGTGTCCAGGTAACTCCCAGTGACTGCATACGCAGTGGTGTTACCCTGAGAGGGCCTGGCACTGAATATGTGGACACAATTCAGCCAGTGGCAGCCAGCATTTAACAAAACATTGACCACCACTGGCTGAACATACTTATATTATTTTACTTATTTGTTGCATTTGTATCCCACATTTTCCCACCTATTTGCAGGCTCAATGTAGCTTACATAGTACCGTGAAGCGATCGCCTTTCCGGTATGACAAATACAGAGTGATATTATGGTATAATAAGGTGCATGTGTGATTTACACATAAGGAAATAGAAAGGAGGAAGCGTTATGTCCAGTTCAAGTATTAGTATCGTTGTGTTGCAGGATTCGGGCATTTCAGTTGGATCGTTAGGGTATGCCTTTTTGAACAGGATAGTCTTTAGTGATTTCCGGAAGTTTGGTAGGTCATACGTTGTTTTCGCGGCATTTGGTAGTGCGTTCCAAAGTTGCATGCTTATACAGGAGAAGCTGGATGCATAGATTGATTTGTATTTGAGTGCTTTGCAGCTTGGGTAGTGAAGGTTTAGGTATGAGCGTGTTGATCTTGGGTGGTGAAGCAAAGAATATGATGGCATACATAATCTTTAATGTATTATTGGGATTTATTAACTGCCTATATGAAGAGATTCACCCATCTGTCTACTCTGCCCAGTTTCTATCCTAGCACCAACACTATAGATCCCAGTTTAGAGGATGACCAAAACCAATTTTTTTTTGTTTCAGCCATAACAGAAATCAACCGCTGCCCCCCAATGAGTGGTGCGCCCCCCCCCGACGAAGAGGACCAACTCCCCAGAACAAAAGAAGATTCCCTCTCAGACCCCAGACCCCCACCACTACCAGTTTTGGTGGTCAAGATGGGGCAGGCGTGATCCCTATTTGCTCCTGCCGGCGCTGTTGTCAAAATGGCTCCTGTGACTTCTGGTGGCAGTCTCAAGATTGAGACTGCCACCAGAGGTCGCAGCAGCCATTTTGAGAGTGGCATGGATAGGCAGTCACTCCTACCCATACTGATTCCAATCTCAAAATGGCTGCTATGACCTTTAGTGGCAAGTCTCACGAGACTGCTTTTGAAGCTGTGGGAGCTATTTTGACAACAGGGGCAGCAGCTAGTGGACATCATTCCTACCCCAACTGTACCACCAATGCTTGTAAGGTAGGCCCTGGGGGGGGGGGGGGGGTGGAGAGGGGGAGCAAGGGTTGCACCAATTTCAGGGACACTGCACAGTTTCAGCTAAAAACACACTTGCATTTTTGGCTGAAACTGAAACAAGACCAAATTTGGATTTTGGGGCCCAGAGCAGATACCTTTTTTGCCCCCCCCCCCCCCTCCCCGCCAGACCTGTTCAGCACCAAAGCTGAAATTCAATCTGCCTCTAACCCAGTTGACCTCCAGCTTGCCCTCATTTATTCAGAGATCATCTCTACTTATCCCAAGCTTTCTTTAATTCCACTGGAAGGCTGTTCCATATATCTACCCGCCTTTCTGTGAAGAAATGGCTTTTATTGATACTCCTGAATCTATCTACTCCTTGAAGCCTCATATTGTAGAGGACTCTTTCCTGTTGAAAAGGTTTGCATTGTATGCAATATTTTTATATTTGAGAAGTTTATTTAATAAGATTTATTAATCATCTTTATGTAGAGGTTCGCTTCAAATGTCTCTTTCATATGTCCTTTCTTCTAGAGGTATTACTATTAGGTCCTTTGGCCTCAAATTCTAGGGATTTGGTGTACCCCTGGTAATATGTTTGAAATCTTGTTCTTGAGTATCTCTACCCTAAGTCCTTTTGGAGTTATGGCCTTCAGAATTTGATACAATTCTAGGTGATGTCTCACCCACACCCTGTTTACAGGCATTATTATACCTTAGTTACTTTTTTCTTACTGCTTTGGCAATTATGCCTTCTAGGTCTAAGCAGAAAGAGTCAGGATTTATCCCAGAGTGATCCTGATTCTCACTTTGGGATAGCAGAAGCTTGATATCTTTGTTACTTGGCACACAGAAGCTTTAAATGGTGGTGATTTGCCTGTGGGACCATCAGCAGAGTAACAATTCTACTTGACAGGAAGCCTCTCTCTCTCTCCTCCTGATCAATCTAACTGGCGCTCTAATGTAAGCCTAGTGGCACGTGCTGCATGGACTACTGATGTAAATTATCAGCAGCCTTGGGGGAGAATCAGCTTTGCAGTATAAACAGCTGATGCAGATATAGCGCTGGAGAAGAGGAATTTGAAGGAAGGCCCCATTTACATCCTATTATGAATCAAAGTAGTGGCAGAGGGAAGTTGAATTTGGTACCAGGCCCAAACTGAATATCTGACCTCATCACAGTGGATAAAGCACCATGCCATCTCTTTCTAGTCCATTGATTGTAATTCTGGATGCCATCTGGGCTGCTTTGGAGAAAATGGATTTATCATTATCTTGCTGTTTGGCTATTGTTGCTTCTGGAGTGTTAAAGTGCAGAATAGCCTTGAAGGAAGTGAAAAGTACTAAAGAAGTGAATGTTACCTTAATAAAAGACTGAATGCAGTTGCAATGAAGAATGAAATAGATGGTGAATTACTAGGCATCTAAATCTGGGCCTTCCTCAATTTCCCCAGAATCTATGTTATGGCACCTTGTGTTATTCTTAAGAAGTATCTCTATGAGGTATAGCATATTCCATCAGATTCCACTTTGGAGTAAAGTGCTCTTTTTACCTGGAAGAGCTGCTGGTGCTGCCGAAGTAAAGGAGGTTACATTCTCCCCAGATAAACTGGATCTAACATCTTAGAAAATTCATCCTTGAAGATTCAAATCTCAGTTAATCAAAGCATGGGTTTCATGTCACTATGCTTGAACACAATTGAAAGATGGATGTTTGTCAATGGTTTAAGACTCAATATGCAAAAAAAAACCCAAAACTAAGTAATGGTTTGGCAGAGGTCATCTGTGACGCAACTGCCTTCTCATCTTTCAATATATGAGTGGTCTCTATCTTTTGTACATTCACTTAAGAATCTGGATATCATAGTAGATCTATGAAAGCATATATTGTGAAGACTAGGTTTTTAAAATTGCAAATGTTGTGCTGCCTTAAACCATTTTTGAAGCTGGATAACTTATGTACATACTGCAGTCATTGGTTCTCTCATATACAGATTATTGTAAGGGTCTACTTGTAGGCCTTCCAGAGTCCACTCTAGGTTGCTCAAAATGCCACAGCTCATATACAGAAGCAAACCATTGTTTCAACAACACCAAGCTTGCAAGAGCTAATCCTTATTTTAGTGACAAGGTACCTGTTTACTAAGATGCGGTAGTGTTTTTAGCGCGCCTACACTTAGTGCATGCGCTAACCATGTAGGCGCCTTTAAGGATATTGTAGGCACGTACATGGTTAACTTGTGGACCGTGCAGGTCTTTTTCTGCCGTCATCTACTATGTTACGTGTTAAAAATGTTAACACACCTACTGGTACAATGCTGCTTAGTAAAAAGGGCTCCATCACCAGTCTGCTAAGACTGTATTGCCCTTGGAGGATCCCAAGGTCTGAAAATCAGGCTCTTTTGGATGGCCCTACACGTCAGCAAGTCCAATCGTGACATCAGGGAGTGTATTTTTTTCAGGGGTAGCCCCTGCCTTTTGGAATACTTTACCAGCGGAGTTATGCTTGATGATTAATGTTCTTGAGTTTGGAAGGCAATCAGAAGCCTTTCTGTTTTGGCAGGCATTTTCATACCCCTGACAACTTTGTATGTCTGTTTAAGGGTGCCAGCTGCAGTATAAAGAATATATTTATTTATTTATTTATTGCATTTGTATCCCACATTTTCCCACCTTTTTGCGGGCTCAGTGTGGCTTACAATAAGATATGAATAATGGAAATACATTTGTTACAACTTGGTTATGGATTACATTGTACAGAGTTGTGCGAGACATTCGAATATCATTAGGAATATAACAATGGGACATCAACATAGAAACATTGGAAGGAGACAATGGGAAACTAAAAGGGCAGTGTTAGACACAAAGACATATGGTGTACATAGTTCCGTGAATAAATGTATGATTGACTGGATTATGGGATGAGGGATCAGAAGTGGATGTATGTTGCATTGATGAACAGTGAGTATGGACTCTATGTGTTTTGGCTCTTTCCATAAGTTTTTTCAAACAGGTGAGTCTTCAGTAGTTTACGGCAGGAAGCTTGTTCGTTAATCATTCTTAGGTTGCGCGGTAGTGTATTCCAAGACTGCGTGCTCATGTGGGAAAAGGTTGACGCGTGTAGCGTCTTGTATTTCAGGCCCTTGCAAGTGGGGAAGTGGAGGTTGAGGTGTGTTCGGGATGATCTTTTAGCGTTTCTGGGTGGTAGGTCTATTAAATCAGACATGTATGCTGGGGCTTCGCCGTAAATGATCTTATGGACTAATGTGCAAACTTTAAAAGTAACACGTTCCTTAAGTGGAAGCCAATGTAATTTCTCTCGTAGTGGTTTTGCCCTTTCATATCTTGGTTTTCCGAAGATGAGCCTGGCTGCTGTGTTCTGGGCTGTTTGAAGTTTCCTCAGTATTTGCTCTTTGCAGCCTGCGTATAGTGAGTTGCAGTAATCCAGATGGCTGCGGAAGACGAATCTTGGGAAGAATGGTCTTATCCTTTTCAATTTCCACATGCAGTAGAACATCTTCTTGGTTATGTTGTTTGCGTGGGCTTCGAGTGTTAGGTGGCGGTCGATAGTGACTCCAAGGATTTTTAGCGTTTCTGAGATTGGGAGGTTTAGGTTTGGTGTGTTTATCGCGTTGAATTCATTTTTGTTGTATTGGGAGGTGAGTATCAGGCATTGGGTTTTTTTCTGCGTTTAGTTTCAGGCGGAATGCATCTGCCCATGTGTTCATGATGTGTAGACTTTGATTGATTTCGTTTGAGATTTCTTTGGTGTCTTGTTTGAATGGGATGTATATTGTCACATCATCGGCGTATATATATGGGTTGAGGTTATGGTTTGATAGGAGTTTTGCTAAAGGGATCATCATTAGGTTGAATATAGTTGGTGAGAGAGGTGATCCTTGTGGGACTCGACATTCAGGTGTCCATGCCTTGGACGTGGTTGAATTTGATGTGACTTGATACGAACGCAGGGTTAGGAACCCCTTGAACCAGTTCAGGACATTTCCTCCTATGCCAAAGTATTCAAGTATGTGTAGTAGGATTCCATGGTCGACCATGTCAAAGGCGCTTGACATGTCAAATTGTAGGAGGAGTATATTGTTGCCAGTTGCAATTATTTGTTTGAATTTGGTCATAAGGGTGACTAATACTGTTTCTGTGCTATGATTCGAACGGAATCCTGATTGGGCATCATGCAGTATTGAATGTTTGTCTAGATAGTTTGTTAGTTGTTTAGTTACCAAACCTTCGGTTATCTTGGTTATTAGTGGTATGGATGCTATTGGCCTGTAGTTGGTTATTTCGCTCGTGTTTTTCTTTGTATCTTTAGGAATATGTTGAAGGTGGTCTAGGTATTTATAATTTTTAGTTTATTTTATTATTTTCTTTATTTTTTTTTATTTTTAAAACTGTGATTGTTTTAATTAGTGTAGCAATACTTATCTAGATGAATTTTGCTTTTTTTTTAGGTCATTAGACACAATTACCCCAAGGTTTAGTGCACATCCTAAACATATTTCTATACCCAAATTACTGCATTACCAAAGCAGGGTTAAGGCAAACTATGCACATGCCTAGGGCCCAAATGTTTAAAAGGGGCACTTTCAGATATGTAAACTCAACAGTTCCCAAGGCATAACTTTGTCCTGGTAAGTCAACTACTGGCAGAAAGAAGCAAATGGAGTGGAAGGAATTATAGCCACCACTGCCCCCCCCCCCCCCCCCCCCCCCCGGACATTTGTGTATTTTCTTTACCTCCTGTGCACTGTTCTCCAGTCTTCAGGAGTTGCTTGCCATCAGCACATCTTACCCCCTGCTTCCTGCTCTGCTGGCTTTCCTCTGTAGTCAGTATCATATAAAGGCATCAGGGAGAGTTAAGCTGTATTTAGATAAGGATGAGTGACCCAAAGTACTTGTTTGCTTTGGCCCAGGCTTACCAAAGGGTAAATCCTGCCCTGGTATTTAGCAGGTAACTAGGTATCTATGAGGGTAAAATAGCCTGAATGAAAATTACCTTCCTGAAATATAGCTAAAGAAAACGTGCAGCTACAGGATGCACATACTCTGTCACATTTTAAAAAAGCTGATTTTATGTGTGCGTGTTTAGATCAGGGAATAAATCTAATCTAGCCTGCATGCAGCTACCTCAATTTATTGTGATTAAGAGTACAAAAAGTGATGTGGGATAGTATACATTAAGTAGTAAATAAAATAAATACATAAAACATGCATTAGAAGTACACTTGTATTTTGCAAGGACCACATCAATTTGTAAATCATCAGCTAAGATCACTTTGGATACCTACACTCTCTAGCCCAACAAAAGGCAGGAGTATAGGAGCTGTGATTAAAAATAACGAGTGTTCCTCAATAGAGAAGTCTGGCACATTAGCGGCCATGTGAAAAGAAAACAAGAGTAGTTCCAAAGATATGCGTGCTATGACAGTAACACTGCTACAAGCTGAAAATACCTTCATTCCAGTATTAGCAAGGTATGTGCTAATGTGCTAACCCCTACATATATGTGGATGATGTTATGATCCACATCCTGTTCAAAAGTAACTTAAATGAAATAACCAACAAGCTCAACCAGAGCCTCCAAATCATGCACTCTTGGGTGGACTCATTCCAGTTAAAACTGAACGCAGAAAAAACCCAATGTCTAGTTCTCACTTCCCAATACAACACAAATAACTACCCTACCATAACCACATCATACTGCACACTCCCTATCTCAGAAAATCTGAAAATTCTTGGAGTAACTATTGATCGATACCTCACACTCGATACCCACGTGAAGAATACAACGAAAAAAAATATTCTACTCGATGTGGAAACTCAAGAGAATAAAACCTTTTTTCCCAAGAAACATCTTCCTTACCCCAGTACAGTCATTAGTAATAAGTCATCTGGACTACTGCAACACTTTGTACGCAGGATGTAAAGAACAGACCATTAAAAAAACTCCAAACAGCCCAGAACACCGCAGCCAGACTCATCTTTGGAAAAACTAAATACGAAAGGGCGAAACCTCTAAGAGAGAAACTACATTGGCTACCACTCAAGGAATGAATCGAGATTAAGATCTGCACAACCGTCCACAAAATCATCCACGCAGACGCCCCACTCTATATGTTAAACCAAGTGGACCTACCACCTAGAAACGCCAGAAGATCGGCCTGCAAATTCCTCAATCTGAATTTCCCCAGCTGTAAAGGAATTAAATACAAACAGTCATACGCTACTACTTTTGCGTATAAAAGCACACAGATCTGGAACGCATTACCCATGGCCCTGAAAAATATGGACAAGCTAACCAGCTTTCGCAAATCTTTGAAGACATATCTCTTCAGCAAAGCCTACTAAAGACATCCTTAATAAATCATTCCTCAAATTACTCAGGTGCATCAAAAACACCTCTCACAACACCTACCTTTAGCCTATTATCGACTGTATTTAAGATCATGTAATGATCTGTAAGCCACATTGAGCCTGCAAAAAGGTGGGGTACAAAATGCAATAAATAAATAAATGTGAATATGCATTTCTGCTCTGTACTGAAGTCGGCCCACCTAGGACCATCCTAAAGCAAAATGCTGCTTTTTTTTTTTTTCAGCTTTCTTTAGGTCGCAGCTCAGCCAACTCCCTGCATCTAACAAAATCTCCAGCAGTTTCAATCGGAGACTCAGTCCTGGAAACATCAGAGAACAGAATGGTGATGCCCCCCCCTCCCCCACTCTCATGCCTCCCCTCCCCCGCCAATAATTTCACACCTGCTCTGTTCTCTACCTCCTCCACAAACTAGGCGGTAAAAGTACGGCGCTGGCAGCAGCTCTCTCCTAGGCAAAGGCACCGCAGGACCCAAAGTCTCTCCCGCCTCACTCACCAGCCCCGGCGGATACACCGTCCTTCCCGTCCCCGCCGCGGAACTCCAGAGCGGACAGGGACCGGGGCATCACCAGGACAAACCACCACCGTTGCTAGGGGTTACGGCCGCTGAGTCTGACGCCTTCTCCGGATGTAGAGGGGCGCGCGTGCGGAAGTGACGTCCTCGGACGGCCACGTGCTCACCTGCTGGATGCTTAAAGCAATAGGCTGCTGCTGCTGCTTTGGACTCCGAGGTACTTTGCTAGTTTACAGATGATGGGAAATAGGACTGGCTCAAGGGTATCTGACGGACTATGCACCCATCCAGTTCCAAGGCTGACTCAAGGCCCTTTATCTTCCCTTCCCTGCTCCTTTCCCCCAGGTGCCAGCGTCTCCCCTTTCCCTCTCTGCCACTCCTGGTTGCCAGTATTTCCCAATCCCTTCCTTTCTCTAAAACTCACTCCCTCTCCCAGTTGGCAGCAAGCATCTTTCCTTCCCCTCTGTTCCCTACCCACCAGTAACCAGCTCCTCAGTACCTCTCCACTCTCATCTCGCCCTACATTCCTCCCCGGGAACTCCGTTCACTGGGTAAATCTCTCTTATCTGCACCCTTCTCCTCCACCGCTAACTCCAGACTCTGTTCCTTTTATCTTGCTGCACCATGTGCCTGGAATAGACTTCCCGAGCCGTTACGTCAAGCTTCATCTCTGGCCGTCTTCAAATCTAAGCTAAAAGCCCACCTTTTTGATACTAAACTCCTAACCCTTATTCACTTGTTCAGAACCCTTATTTTATCATCCTGACTTTAATATTCCCTTATCTCTTGTTTGTCCTGTTTGTCTGTCCTAATTAGATTGTAAGCTTTGTCGAGCAGGGACTGTCTCTTCATGTTCAAGTGTATAGCACCGCGTCCATCTAATAGCATTATAGAAAATAAGTACCAGTAATAGTAGTTATCGTTGGGATTCTGGAATCTTGCTACTCTTTGTCCTAATCCCTTATTTGCCCCGTTTGTCTGTCCTAATTAGATTGTAAGCTCTGTCGAGCAGGGACTGTATCTTCATGTTCAAGTGTACAGCGCTTCATACGTCTAGTAGCGCTATAGAAATGATAAGTAGTAGTAGTAGTAACCAGCATCTCATGTCCCCTTCTGTTTCCCCACCCTGCATTCAGCTTCTTTCCTCCCTGATTTTGGCCTACCAAAGCCACCCAACCTCTCATTAGGGCCCAAAGCACTACACAACCCCACTAAGTACAGGCCCACACCAAGGTGCTGCCAGGTTTTGGGCTAGCCTGGCCAGTTTTGTCAAGGTGAGAGCTGCAGCTGGCAGGACAGAAAACTGACTAGTATAAATGCCAATTTTCTGCTAGCTGCTGATCATGGCAAAGTCTCTCCCAGTTCTCCCCATGGTCTGGCTTCTCTGCCCCCCCCCCCCCCCCAATGGTGCTTGAAACTTGTCTTTAGTGGCAACAATTAACACATGCTTCCTCTGGCTAGTCCCAGAGCTTTCCCTCTATTGTATCCTTTTCACTTTGACTCAAGTTCCTCTTTCCACTGGGTAGGACAGCATAGGGAAGGCTCTAGGGCCCAATGCTCAAAAGTAAATGTGGGTGCTAGAGGGAAAGGGAAATTGGACTTGATATACCACCTTTCTGAGGTTTTTGCAACTACATTCAAAGTGGTTTACATATATTCAGATACTTATTTTGTACCAGGGGTAATGGAGGGTTAAGTGACTTGCCCAGAGTCACAAGGAGCTGCAGTGGGAATTGAACTCGGTTCCCCAGGATCAAAGTTCACTGCACTAACCACTAGGCTACTCCTCCAGCAGCTGCATTTACCTGCGCAGATTATTCAGAGACCCAGAGCACGGGAACAATCAAGCTCACAGATGAACAGTGCAAATAGCATGCTAAAGTAGTCAAGCTCATGAAAATTAGCTCATTTTGTATACCTCCCCAATGTTCAGAAAAAAGCACCCAAAACAAAACTGCCCCATACCGCTGCAAAAAATAATGCCAGACCAGAGGCTGTTGGAAGTGAGGATTTCTTGTGATTTCGTCTTCAAAATCTGCTGATTTTGATTGCCTTTGAAAGCAGAAGGAAGCCTGTTTAAGACTCAAAAGTGAATGTACACATTGATGTCTGTTTCCTGCATTTAAATATAAGTGTCCAAGCTAAAAAAAAAAAATGTAAACGCTTATATTTGGGCCATAGAAAACAGACACCACCAAGTTTTGCCAGGCTCGTGAGCTCAGGAGCCGAACTTACTGCAGAACTCTTCTGTTCATGCGCCAAGTACAATCCTCCTGCCGAACTCCCTAATTCTCAACTCTATGAGTACACCTATATTTGCATCTCATTAGCATCCATCTCAGATAGAAACTGAACAATGATAAATGTAAAAAGAACAACTTTTTTTGTATATTAGAGGATAATCTGTTGTGTCCACCAGTAATTTTGCTGTCTCTTAATTGATTTAGATGTGTATTTCATGTTCTTTGTTGCAACTTTTACTGTGAAACCTAGTGATTGAACCCTATGGGTACTGCCAACTAATATCTATTGGCTTGGAACAATGCACACTATAGTTAAACTGTAGGGCCAGTGGATGAGGTGTCTGCCTGGGTGGAACAGTTTGGGAGTAGCACCAATGTGGCAGTTGCAGTGTCTGCAAAAGAGTAATTGCTTTTGGTGCAGGACCTTGAGCACATGGTCAAGGTCTGCCAGCTCCTGCCCCCTCTAAAAGAGGAAGTTCAGAGAGGGTGGGACCAGACAGATCTTGAGCATGCGCAGATCTCAAGGCCTCGTGTGGACTGGGATTAGTCTTCCATAAACACACTGACTGCTGTGTCGGCACCACGCTAGAGGGGGGTAAGGAGGGACACCTCTGAACACCTTGCATGGGGGGAGAAGAGGAGAGATGCTGAATACCTCATGGGCCGATGATCAGAAGCAAATGCAGGCACCAGAAGCTATTAGCGCCATACTAATGCCTGTGTTTGCTACTGCCCAAACAAAAAAACAGCACCACGGGCCTTTAAAATGGAACAAAGTTCTTTAATGAATGAGCCTTGACCCTTTGTTCCATTTTAAAGGCCCGTGGTGCTGTTTTTTTGTTTGGACTTTAGTTTGTACTTTGTTCCCTCTCTTTTGTTATACCTGTGTTTGCTACTGCCCCATGATCCGAGCCTCTGACCGGAACTAGCATGGTATGAAGCCCTGCCCAGCTCATCCCAGAATGCACTGGGCAGGGCTGGGCATTGCCATTTTCAAGGTGGCACTGGAAGAGGAGGGAGTGTAATAGCTCCCTCCTCCAACAAAGGTATGGGGGGGTGGGGAAAATGGCCGCTAGACCACAGGTTGGGAGGGCTTGATTTGCGGCTCATTTAGCCACCAGGGCTTTTTTGGGGGGATGTGAGGGGGGTTAGGGTGGCTGGAAATCGACCAACGGGTAAAAAGGACACTCAGGGAAGACAAAGCCATAGCGAAGAGATTAAATTAATTCTTTGCATTGGTCTTCACCAGGACGATTTGGGAGAGATACCAGTGCCAGAAATGGTATTCAAGTCAGAGAAACTGAAATCTCTATAAATGTGGAGGATGTAATGGCGCAATTTGACACATTGAACAGTAGCAAATCACCTGGACCAGATGGTATTCATCCCAGAGTACTGATAGAATTGAAAAATGAATTTGCAGAATTATTGTTAGTAATAGGGAAATGTCATGTAAATATAAAAAACCACCCAAACACACTAAGCACATGGAAAGCTATGTGCACAAATGCTCGTAATCTAAGTAAAAAGGTTCAAGACTTGCAAGCCCTGATGTTTGAAGAAAACCTGGATATTGTTGCTATTACGGAAGCGTGGTTCAACGATTCTCATGAATGGGATGTGACTGTACCGGGCTATAATCTTTTTAGGAAGGATAGAGAGGGCCGAAGAGGTGGAGGAGTGGCTGTGTATGTGAGAGAGAATATCAGAGCGGCTGAAATGTGGGGAACCTGGGAAAAAGAAGAAGCTTTATGGATCGTCCTGGAAAGAAGACGGAACCTGTATCCACAAGGGGGTTATGTACAGACCTCCTACGCAAATGGAGAAGTTAGACAAGGATCTGATAGAAGATATTCAAAAGATTGATATGAAAGGGGAGGTGCTGCTGTTGGGAGATTTCAATTTGTCTGACGTGGATTGGAACGTCCCGTCTGCGGAATCGGAAAGAAGTAGGGAGATTGTGGATGCCTGTCAAAGTGCCTTGCTCAGACAAATGGTGACGGAACCCACGAGGGAAGGGTTGATGCTGGATCTAGTGCTCACAAATGGAGGTAGTGTTTCCGATATCCGGGTGGGTGCCCACCTATGTAATAGTGATCATCACCACCGTATGTATAAGGGCGAATGCGGAGTGCGGACACACAAAACTCAAAGTACTGGATTTCAGACATACTGATTTTGATAAAATGAGGGAACACCTGAAGAAGGAGCTGTTGGCGTCGGAAGGCATAGGAGAAGTGGAAAAACAGTGGTCCAAGCTAAAGGCTGCTATAAATATGGCGACTGATCTTTTTGTGAGGAAAGTAAACAAAAACAAGAGAAGCAGGAAGCCTATTTGGTTCTCCAAACAAGTAGCTGAAAAAATAAGAGCAAAAGAGGCTTTGTTCAAGAAATACAAAAAAAACGCAACGAGAGGATCACGGAAAAGATTATCGGATTAAACTGAAAGAAGTGAAGAGGGAAATATGGCTAGCGAAAGCACGAGCAGAAGAAAAAATGGCTAAAGATGTAAAGAGAGGTGACGACTTTTTTCAGATATATTGGAGAAAGGAGAAGAGATAGGAATGAAATTGCGAGACTGAAAGATAATGAGAATGGCTAAGTGGAGAGTGATGAAGATAAAGCGAACGTGCTAAACAATTACTTCTCTTCGGTGTTCACGGAGGAAAATCCTAGAGAAGGACTGCGGTTGGCTGCTGAGGGAACGTCTGGGAATGGAGTGGATACTGCACCGTTTACGGAAGAAAGAGTTTATACACAGCTGGAGAATCTGAAGGTTGGCAAAGCTATGGGGCAGGATGGGATACATCCCAGGATACTAAAGGAGCTCAGGGAGCTCCTGGCGGGACCTCTTAAAGATTTATTTAATAGATCTTTAGAGATGGGAGACGTTCCGCGAGATTGGAGACAAGCGGATGTGATCCCTTTTCACAAAAGAGACAGGGAAGAAGTGGGAAACTACAGACCAGTAAGTCTCACGTCGGTGGTAGGACAAATGATGGAGTCACTGCTGAAAGAAAGGATAGTTAACTTTCTAGAAGCCGATGGGTTACAGGACCCGAGGCAACATGGCTTTACCAAAGGAAAATCCTGCCAAACAAATCTTATTGACTTTTTTGACTGGGTGACCAAAGAACTGAATGAGGGACGTGCGCTAGATGTAATCTACTTGGACTTCAGCAAAGCCTTTGATACGGTCGCCCACAGAAGACTCGTGAATAAGCTGAAAGGGTTGAACTTAGGACCAAAAGTGGTAAACTGGATAAGAAACTGGTTGATCGACAGGTGGCAGAGGGTAGTGGTAAAGGGAATCCACTCGGAGGAAAGGAAGGTGAGCAGTGGAGTTCCTCAGGAGTCGGTGCTGGGGCCTATTCTAATATATTTGTGGGAGATATTGCTGAAGGGTTGGAAGGAAAGGTGTGCCTTTTTGTGGATGACATGAAAATAGCCAATAGAGTAGATACCTTGGAGGGAGTAGAAACGATGAGAAGGGATCTCCGAACGTTAGAAGAATGGTCGAGGGTCGGGCAGTTAAAATGTAATAGCAAACACCTCTAGGGTATAGATAATCCTTCGGTTTTTCTTCTCTGATTAGTTATATAAAATGATCAAAAACCATAAAAAAATTATATTATTACTATCATTAAAAATTGTCACAGTGAAATATGTGAAAAAACAGAATTTTTTAATATAATTTTTATAATATGCAAGTAGTGCTCAGCAACTGGGTAGCTATCACTGGGCTGACTGGCAGTCCTTGGATGTGTTTATACCCAACATTATATCATCGCACCGTCACCATCCACCTACCTATGATGTTATACTATTAATACTGCTGATAATGCTAAACTCCATATGTGAGTCAAAAATTCCAAATAATGAAGCGTCACATAGGATTGAACACCTATCTTAGTGTTGAGTGGATAAATTCAGCTGTAACCAGTGAAAGTCCCAGTCACTTCAACCATTCTGTTCAACTGCACGTTATTGAAGTGACTGGTACCAGTGCACTACAAATGCTGGCTCCTCCCACGAACAAATGCCTTGGATTTCGCCGTGTTTGAGATGGCCGGCAGTTTTTTTCCATTATCGCTGAAAAACAAAACCGGTGATCTCAAGTCACTTAACCCTCCATTGCCCCATGTAAGCCGCATTGAGCCTGCCATGAGTGGGAAAGCGCAGGGTACAAATGTAACCCAAAAAAAACCCGGTGAACTCTGGCATTTGGCCGGGCTAAACCGTATTATCAAAAGAAAAGATGGTCGGACATCTTTTTTGATAATACGGTTCCGGCCAGCTGTAGCACCGCCGCCAAAATAGATCTCCGGCGAACTATTTGGCCGGCGATGTTCGATTATGCCCCTGCATGTGGGAAAGAGGAACCTGAACTATGACTGTAATGCAAGGTTCCACATTAAGAGTCACCGACTAGGAAAGGGATGTAGGCATCATCGTTGATGATACGTTGAAACTCTCTGTTCAGTGTGCGGTGGCGGCTAAGCAAATAGAATGTTAGGTATTATTAGAAAAGGAATGGAAAACAAAAATGAGGACGTTATAATGCCTTTGTATCGCTCCATGGTGCAACCGCATCTTGAATACTGTGTGCAATTCTTGTTACCGCATGAAAAGGTTCATAGAAGGGCAACGAAAATGATAAAGGGGATGGGATGACTTCCCTATGAGGAAAGGCTAATGCAGCTATGGCTCTTTAGCTTGGAGAAAAGACGGCTGAGGGGAGATATAATAGAGGTCTATAAAATAATGAGTTGAGTGGAACCGGTAGACGTGAATTGCTTGTTTACTCTTTTGAAAAATACTAGGACTAGGGGGCACACAATGAAGCTACAAAGTAGTAAATGTAAAACGAATCAGAGAATATATGTCTTCACTCAAAGTGTAATTGAACTCTGGAATTCGTTGCCAGAGAATGTAGTAAAAGCAGTTGGCCTAGCGGGGTTTAAAAAAATGTTTGGATAGCTTCCTAAAAGAAAGGTCCATAAGCCATTATTAAAAGGACTTGGGGAAAATCCACTGCTTATTTCTAGGATAAGCAGAGTAAAATGTATTGTAATGTTTTGGGATCTTGCCAGGTACTTGTGACCTGGATTGGCTACTGTTGGAAACAGGATGCTGGATTTGATGGACCTTCGGTCTGTCCCAGTATTGCAGTGCTTATGTACTTATAATATACAAGGCTGAGCCAACTACTTATACTCATATTAAAAATAATGCCTTCAAGTGCACCTGACAATAGAAAGCCACGGCATGATGGCTGAAATGTTGGTTCCACTAACTCACACGTGGCAAAACCCGGACAACTGGAACAATCATGATGCCAGCTGCAGAATCCTAAGAGAACAACAGTTTTCTTAGTCCACAACAGCGGTCTTGCAACATACATGACAGTTTAAATATTTTCAGTTCAATTATTTTAAACACTTAACTAACCCTAAACTACTTACACGCTTATAGAAACAGTTCACTTATATTTAAAGGTGCCTCAAGAAAAGTATCCCATAGCTTAAATAAATCCTAAACTTCTCAACAGACATTGCAATATCCTGCAAAGTTTCTAAAACACTGACAAAATAAATACCATAATCTAGCCTGTATCCTTCAACTGTCTCTTAGGACAAATATGTGCCTTTTTCATCTGTATTAATAAAGCAGATGAGCATGTGAGGTCTTCTTTTCTATTGCAGTTTGTAAATACACAAGAATATTGTGTACAAAGCAGACAAAGAACAGATAGAAACATCAGGTTCAACAAAGCAATAAAGCAAGTATTGTATTATTTTATAACCCTTTTCCAGAACATCCAAGAGGGAGAACACAATAACCACAAAAAAGCTGCAATAATTACAAGAACATAAATTGTTATGGGTACAGAGCAGAACTAGAGTGTTTCAGTTTATTGCTTATCATTTATTCAGACTTTCTAGGCTGACACGCAGGACTAGAGCTTAACCAGGCGTGTAGCTGGACCTCAGATTTTGGGGGAGCCTGAGCCCAAAGTGTGTGTGTGGGGGGGGGGGGCACATTTTGCCACACCCACATATCTGAGCTGGCAGGGGTCCCCATGCCCCGCCAATGGAAGCCTTCCTCCTCACGAAGCCAGACAGCTGGTGGAACTTTTCCTCTGTGAAGCTGAGCATTCGTGAGGGAGGCTCTCCCCTCCGCACATGCGCAAAAACCAAGCATGCGCAGGGGGCAGGCCTTCCACGTGAATGCTCTGTTTCTTAGAAATCAATGTGTGTGGGGTGGCGGGGAGGGAGGTTGGGGAAAAGTGCTGCTAACTGCCTGGCTTTGTGAGGCAGAGGGCTTCCTCTGGTAGGGCTTCTGGACCCCCGCCAGCCAAAGCAACAGACTGCGCCTCAGTTTTGGGGTGTCTGAACCCAAATGCTCAGAATAAAAAAAAAATTATATTCAGGTTTTGGTGTGATTGCCTTAGGAGCAACACAAACTCCATCAACTGCCACGCAAACCAGAAGTAACATAAAACCCTGTAAAAAAAAAAGGATACAATCTTACCATACAATGCCATAACAACACTCATAGAGCAACGACCCTACCTAGGAAAAAAGCAGCACTGCAAATATAACAGCTGTAGTACAACAATACAGCCCTTATTGGGAAAACAGAACAAGCTGGACTGCTACAGATCTATGCACAGAGAATACAGGCTAGCAGAATACCTCATATGCAGAACAAGAACATAGACAGTCCTGCACTAAATACAGAACAAAGGACTACAAATTAGAAACACACAGACCAAAACTGAAATGGAAAGCACAAAAACCAGACTTTTTCAGCAGTGGAACTCACACAAAAAAAAAGATAAATAGGAATCCATTTTTTCCTGTACTGAGCAAAATATGAAAACATAAAAAAATGCCCAATCCCAAAGCTGAGCTATTCCAATCACTAAAAGCTGAAAAAAAAAGTTTTGTAATTTTGTTGTCTGATCCTATTATTAATCTAATCAGATTGGTCCTGGTCTCTTTTTCCACTCTCTCCTTGTTTTCCTAAGTCCTTTTCTAAGATTTATTTTCCATTTTCTGTTTCTTCTCTCTCTGTCTTCTTTACTTTGCCTTCTCCATGTCTATTTAATTTTTTTTTTTTTTTTTTTTAGTTCTCTGTCTCTCTTTTCTCCCATAGCTAGATTTTACTCTTTGTTCCTCCGTTCTCTATATGTGCTGTTCTAGGCTAAGTGAGGTGACAAAGCTTCAACAGGCAGCTAAACCATTCTCAAGTAAAACCTTTACCACTAGACTTTCAATTATTAATCCAACTATTCTTTATTGTAGCAAACAAAGAAAATCAGCTTACAGTTCAGTTGCTTGGATAGAAGTGTTGCATTCTGCACACAGTTCATATTTAGCCACCACAGAGGCAAAGAGATGGCCAGAACCTCAGCCCAGGTGAGAGGTAAAGCTATAGTACTCAAAGGGAAAGTGTGGGAATCAATTTTTGGGAATAATGCCTTGGGGGAAAAATGGTGAAGAATTTTGATGGAGTCACAGTAGATTAAGAAGGGATTATCCCCTAGAACAGCTGCTGATCACAGAAGCATGCTAGGAAGACTGAGACTCTCTCACACAGCCTCCAGGGGCAGAGAGGGAGGGCTGGCTGTAGCTCAGCCAATAGGGAAAGCTCACAAGAAGCCAATCACAGGATAATGCAATTGAATACAAATAATACTAAATATACATAAGAATGCACCCTGCCTCCATGAATATGGGGGCAGACACTCCCCAACTGGTATCGGTAGATACCACTATTTATCTTCTCAAAACTATAAACATTATAAGCATGCAAAAGTCCATTTATATCTGGATCTTAAAACTTGGCAACTTCTTTCTTGTCTCTGGTTGAACTCGCTTCCATTGATATTTGTATGTATTGCTACCTTTGAAGTCCCCTGATGGAGAAGGAATGGCATTAGGCTTTTGCATCAAAAACATAGCTGGAATTAAAATCAGTGGCAACTCTAGGTCAGAAGATAATGGTCTGGCATTTATGATAACAGTGGCCTCTGCAAGAAAGGTTGTCAGAGATTCGTGTGTTATTCGAAGGTGATCAGTTTCCAAGAGCATGGCATCAAGGATGCGACAAGCTACTCCAGTCATTAACTCCCAGGCTCCTCCCATGTATGAAGAGTGAGGAGGATTGAAGATGCACTTTTGGTCGCATTGGTACCTTTCAATGGCAGGATGATCTAGTCTAGTAGATGTAATGTTCAACTCTCTGCAAGTGCCCACAAAGTTGGTTCCACAATCGGAAAGGATTTGCTTAGCTGAACCTCTGATGGAGAAGAATCTTTGCAAGGCATTATTAAAACTTGGTGTCCGTTGATTCCAAAAGTTCAATGTGAACTGCTTAGGTATTCATGCATGTAAAAAATCACAGCCCAGTGTTTACTGTTGGATGCTCCACCTCTTCTGCTTCGTGTCACAACTGACTAGGGTCCAAAGATGTCAAGAACCACTTAGGTACATGGTAGTTTGTTACTCTGCCGGTCTGCTGGCAAATCTGCCATTCTTGATGCTTACCCATAGTCTATGACATTCTATGTTTTGCTCCCACAATCCATAATCCTGTGGTTCTGATAGTTCTTGCTGTGAAATGTCTTCCTTGAGTTTAACTTGCTCGTTGTAATAACACACAGGCAAGGTTGATATGTTCTTGGCTTAAGTCCCGTACCCTTGCCGACTTCATTCATTTCAAATTCATGCTGAACTCCTTCCAGTCTGCACTTTCACTTGCCAAACAGGATTACTTCACCCATTTGACTAATTTCTTCGGTTCTAACCCTCAACTTCTCTTCGCCACACTGAACTCTCTTCTCAAAATACCACCGTCTCCTATTCCCCCTTCTCTTTCTTTACAGACTCTAGCTGATTACTTCCATGATAAAATCCGTAAGATTAATCTTGAATTTTCATCCAAACCCTCCCCACCTCTCTCTCCCTTAGTCTACATCCCCCACTGTCCTTCCTCTCCTCCTTTCTCCTCCTTCTCAGAAGTTTCTACTGAAGAAACTGCTCTTCTTCTTTCCTCCTCTAAATGTACTACTTGTTCCTCTGATTCCATCCCCACTTACCTACTTAACACTATCTCTCCTACTATCATCCCAGTCATCTGTCACATCCTTAATCTTTCTCTCTCCACTTCAACTGTACCTACGTCCTTCAAACATGCTAGTGTCACTCCACTCCTTTAAAAACCCTCACTTGACCCTACCTGTCCCGCCAACTATCGCCCCATCTCCCTTCTCCCTTTCCTCTCCAAATTACTTGAACTCGTTCACCGCCGTTGCCTTGACTTTCTCTCTTCTCAACCTATTCTTGACCTACTTTAATCCGGATTTCGCCCTCTTCACTCTACTGAAACTGCACTTACTAAAGTCTCTAATGATCTGCTTCTGGCTAAATCCAAAGGTCTCTATTCCATCCTCATCCTTCTTGACCTATCTGCTGCTTTCAACACTGTTGACCACACCCTACTCCTTGATACGCTGTCCTCGCTTGGATTCCAGGGCCCTGTTCTTTCCTGGTTTTCTTCCTACCTCTCACTCTGTACTTTCAGTGTTCATTCTGATGGATCCTCTTCAACTTCCCTCCCGCTCTCAGTAGGTGTGCCTCAAGGTTCTGTCCTTGGACCACTCCTTTTCTCTATCTATACTTCCTCCCTTGGTGCCCTGATCTCATCCCATGGTTTTCATTACCATCTTTATGCTGATGACTCTCAGATTTACATCTCCACCCCTGAAATCTCAACCTCAATCCAGGAGAAAATCTCTGCCTGCTTATCTGACATTGCCACCTGGATGTTTCAACGCCATCTCAAATTAAATATGGCTAAAACTGAACTTCTCATTTTTCCCCCTAAACCCTCCTCCCCTCTTCCCCCATTCTCTATCTCTGTTAATGGCTCTCATATCCTCCCTGTCTCCTCAGCTCGTAACCGTGGAGTCATCTTCGACTCCTCTCTCTCCTTCTCTGATCATATTCAACAAATCGCCAAAACCTGTCGCTTGTTTATCTTCAACATTAGCAAAATTCGCCCCTTCCTTTCTGAACATGCCACCAAAACCCTTATTCACACCCTTGTTACTTCTCGCTTAGACTATTGCAATTTACTTCTCACTGGTCTTCCGCTCAATCATCTTTCTCCTCTCCAATCTGTTCAGAATTCTGCAGCTCAACTTATTTTCCGCCAGAATCGTTACGCCCACACTAGCCCTCTCCTCAAGTCACTTCACTGGCTCCCTATCCTCTTCCGTATACAGTTCAAATTCCTCTTGCTGACCTTTAAATGCATCCACTATATGATTCCTCACTACCTCTCCTCTCTCCCTACATTCCTCCCCGTGAACTCCTCTCTCTAAATAAATCTCTCTTGTTGTCCCCCTTCTCTTCTACCGCTAACTCCAGACTTCTTTCCTTTTGTCTTGCGGCACCTTATGCCTGGAACTGTCTTCCTGAACCCATACGTCTAGCTCCTTGTTTACCTGTTTTTAAATCTATGCTCAAAACTCACCTTTTCACGTCTGCCTTTGGCTCCTAACCGTTACTCATTTGCCCTCCTCCTCCCTGTTCCTCTCTACCCTGTAATTCCCTTCCCTTGCCTATAATGTCTCATCTGTCTGTTTCTACCTAGATTGTAAGCTCTTTGAGCAGGGACTGTGTCTCTCTATGTCAAGTGTTCAGCGCTACGTGTGTCCGGTAGTGCTATATAAATGCTAATAGTAGTAGTAGTAATATATGCGGTGCCAAACCTGGGACAATTAGAGGGTTCTTCTCACCCTTTTCTAGTTCTGCTTGGTTGAGGTGGCCGCCGACTCTTGCAGGCCTTCTTTATCAATGAAGGGGTTCAACTTCAGAAGTGGGCTACTCTTTGGAAGTTTCATCATTTACTAATGCATTAAATTTTTCCACATAAGCTTCTGGTTTATACAACGTAAGATAGTACTGTCTGCTCAAATAATCTCACTTATTGAGAGAGGCTTTGTACAGATGTGCCAGTGGGTACCAAGTGCTGGGTCTTTCATCAGCTGACTGATGAGATAAAAATGCAATATGAATAAGATGCACCATAGCTCTTATGAGTGTTACCCAACTTGAGAAACGAGAAACGATGTGCTCCCAAGTTGCTTTCAGTCAGAATGTGAGTAGCAAGAACAGTCATCTCAGGGCGAATCTCTGCGTCAGAGTCAGGGTCTATAAATTCAAAGGAGTTCTCCCTCGCTGGTGATGTGTGGTCAGGTTTTAGAAGAAAATCTGGTCCTGATAACTATGTGGTTTCCATTAGACAGGATGCTGGCACCGTCTACTGGATTTTGGTCAGTTGGCACATAATGCCACTGTTCTGGTCGTGTTGACTTTTGTATGCGCTCAACTCTGTTCCTGACGTACACATAAAATCTCCTGGTTTGGTTGTAAATGTAGCCCAGGATAACTTTACTGTCAGTGTAAAATTTTATTGTATCTATTTGAATGTCCATTTCATTATGCATCATTTCTGCTATCTCTACTGCCAGCACTGCTCCACACAATTCTAAGTGTGGAATGATATGATTGGGTTGTGGTGCTCATTTGGCTTTGCTGAAGATGAATCCCACATGAGATAGCTCATCTGCATCTCTAGCTTTCAAGTAGGCCACTGCAGCTATAGCTTTTTCAGAAGCATCTGAGAAGATACAGATTTCTTTGCGACAGGCAGTACTGAGTGCTGCAGGGATGTAAGTGTGTGGGATGTGTAATTGTTCAAGAGCAGTGGCGTACCAAGGGGGGGGCGGTGGGGGCGGTCCGCCCCGGGTGCACGCCGCTGGGGGGTGCCGCGGCGCTCGCCTGTGGGCTCCGACTTCGCGAACTTCGCTCGTTCGCTGAAGCTCCCTCTGCCCCGGAACAGGAAGTAACCTGTTCCGGGGCAGAGGGAGCTGCAGCGAACGAGCGAAGTTCATGAAGTCGGAGCCCACAGGCGCGCGCTGCAGCACACCCCCCCTAGCAGCGTGCACCCGGGGGGGTGTCATTTCACCGGGGAGGGGGGGAAGGTGTCATTTCGCAGGCGGGGGGCGCATCGGCGATCTGTCCTGGGTGCCATCCAAGCTAGGAACGCCACTGTTCAAGAGTCTTTAGAGAATCTTTCCATTTCTCCCATTCTTGTCGCATTTTTGGTGGTAGTGGAACATCCCACTCGTCAGCAATATGGGAAAGCTGCCTCGTTGGAGATCTTTCTTGAATGGTGACTGGAGCCGCGTATCCCAGTGAATCGTAGTCTATTGACTGTGGACAAGACACTTCTGCGTGTATATGGTTTCTCTCTTCAGGAAACCTATAGTTGTACACATGACAGATGTGTTGCCCACAGCAACACCACCAACTGATCGTCATACTACAAACAGAAGCAGATAGTTTGGAGCCATAGCTCCCTTCAGAACTATAGTGCAAACCTGCATAATTAGCTGAAACAAAGCTGTACGCCCTGCCCCCATCTTTGCTCTAGAAAGCAAAAGTATCTATTTGAGGCAGGGGCGTATCTGCGTGGGGCCTCAGGGGCCTGGGCCCCCGCAGATTTCGCCCTGGCCCCCCCTACCGCTGCCAACCCTCCCCCTCCGTTGCTCGCCTACCTTCGCTGGCGGGGGACCCCAACCCCCGCCAGCCGAGGTCCGCGTCCTCCTGCCGCTGCCGGCTGCCTTTGGTCCTTTCATTTTTCCATTGAAGCTGGCGCCGCCGCCGCCGAAACAGTTTCTTTTGAATCTGACGTCGCTGCACGTTGTACGTGCAGGGCGTCAGGCTCAGAAATTGTTTCTGAGTCTGACGTCCTGCACGTACAACGTGCAACGTGCAGCGACGTCAGATTCAAAAGAAACTTTTTCGGCGGCGGCGGCGCCAGCTTCAATGGAAAAATGAAAGGACCAAAGGCAGCCGGCAGCGGCAGGAGGACGCGGACCTCGGCTGGCGGGGGTTGGGGTCCCCCGCCAGCGAAGGTAGGCGAGCAACGGAGGGGGAGGGTTGGCAATGGCAGCGGCTGGGGGGAGGGGGATCGGCAATGGCGGCGGCGGGGGGGGGGGGCTATAATGTGCCCCCTCACTCTGGCCCTGGCCCCCCCTACCGCCGCAGGTCAGATACGCCCCTGATTTGAGGTCAACCCCCCCCCCTCACTGTCTGCATCCTCCCCCTCCCCTGCTGTTCCTACAAGGCAATACTTTGGCACAGGGCCAAAGTTCACTCTGTAAGGGTTTGAGAAGAAAAAGAAGGGGTTTATTTTAGCAGTGCAAACTGAAGCCAGTATTGGTAGTGAGAGAGGCTGTCAAAGATCCATAAGGACATGTGTTTACATATAAAGTTGTAATATTCAAAGGGAAAGTGTGGGAATCAATTGTTGAGAAAAATGGTGAATAATTTTGATGGAATCACAGTAGATTAAGGAGGGATCAGCCCCTAGAACAGCTGCTGATTAGTTGAAGCGGCCTCACGAGACTTCTGCAGAAGTCTTGCAAGGTCACTCTTGGCGGCCATTTTGAATCGGTGCCGGGACCGGAGTCAGCAAGAAGTAGTATGCAGGCGCTTCGGGCAGGAAAGAGGGGGCTTGTACGGTCTGCACCCTGATCATGGCTGAATACATTTGGATGGCCTGGAGTGGAGCTTTTCAGGGACTTCGACGTTAACTCCAAAAATTTTAGAACAAGGACAGTGCTGGGCAGACTTCTACAGTCTAAGCCCTGAAAATAGCAAGGACAAATCAAGACCAGGTGTACAACATACCATATGTAATGAGTTTATCCTGTTGGGCAGACTGAATAGACCATACAGGTCTTTATCTGCTGTCATCTACTATGTTACTATGCTATGTATGTTACTGTGGCTAGTGGCTGGGATATACCGTAGACAGGAATAACTGAGCAAACAGGATGGGCTAATTGGTCTTTTTCTCCTGTCATGTTTTGAAATCAGATTTCAGTAAAATACAAACTATTTAAAAAAAATAGAGCATGTCACTGGAAAGATCAGAAGTTCTTTGTCTTTATTTCAGTATGTGCAGAAAACACTTAAAATGTCATATATGTTAGCATTATTTAAATAAATCCTTCATTTCTAGAATGGCACAGTGCTTTCATAATAAGAATATTTTTTACTTGCATGACTCTACACACACTTCTTTTCACTGCCCCATTGTACTGGAATTCACTTCATCACTACGGACAGAAGATCCTTTTGCCAAATTTAAGAAAGCCCTGATGAATTATCTCTTTGGCTTAGCCTATCTGTGCTTCACCTCATGACTCCTGGACTTTGGCTAAGTGCCGTACTTTCTTTGGTGGCCCAGATGGGGGGTGAATGGTGTCTGTCTGTCCCTCCCTCCCTGTCTGTTCTTCTTTGTCTTTCCTTCTTTTCTTACTCCACTCCCCTATCATTTTTTTGGCGTTCCTTTCACATGTAATATTATCTTCCGGTGGTGGTCATTTTGGTATATAAAATCTAATAAACCATACTTGAAATCCCTTCTGTGGCTGCGTTCGTTTTCTCAGTGGAGCTGTTGACAAGTTTGTGAGTTTGTCAGTCTCCTCAATGCAGCTGCTAAAGCTGAAAATGTATTTGAAGCTTTAAAAAATCGAGATAAGCATTAGAAAATTGACTACTTGAGCTGAACACGTTACAGAATACCTGTATCACCCATTCAGTGTGAGTGGCACCTTTCACTTCATTCAACAAGCTTCACAGCCAAGAAGTTACTGGCCGTCAAAAACGGCTGGTTAAAAATAGGTGAGTATAAGTGTTTGTCTGACCTTGAAAGCTATGAGCAGTGAGCAGTTCCTGGTTCTGGTGCTGCTGCTATCAGAGACGTGCCCTGGCTCGTATCCTAAATACGTGTCTATAAAAGGAACTTCCACGGCCATTTGACCTTTATAGTATCTGTGGCATGTGGCGGCGCTGTCATAAATCTGAGCATCAGACGGCGATGAAATGTCTAACTGGAAGTCTATTATTTCAATGTTTTTTTCAACTCGCTTCCCTGAATTTACCCCAGAGGATCCGGCTGCTGTCAGCCCTGCTCCCTGGATAGCTGTTCCCTTCCGATATCGTGTGGCTGCCAGTGAGTTTGAGCATTCACTGTTCAAACTCCCAGGCTATTCTCATTAGACTTTGGGAACAATGCGGGAGTTTGGGTACAGCACAGTTTATTAAGTGCCACATGATCCCAGAAGGAAGAAAAGGGAAAAACAAACTTGCAGGCAAGTAGGAGAATTAGGCTGGTGGAGGTTGACTGGAAAATGAATGAAGCTGGAGGGAGGCTCTGAGGGAGAACTAGTAAATTTGGCTTGGCTCTTCAACCAGGCCTCAGTGGCTTTCCTGGGGGGGCTGGCACCCGGGGCGGATCGCCGATGCGCCCCGCCCCCCAGGTGCAGCGCCCCCCGATGCAGCGTGGACCCCCCCCCAGCGAAAGGACACCCCCACGAAGGACCCCCCCCCCCCCCCCCGCTGGGTGCACGCCGCTGGGTGGGGGGGTGCTGCACGCGCCTGTCCTCCGTTGTTCCATGCTTCTTCTCTGCCCCGGAACAGGAAGTAACCTGTTCTGGGGCAGAGAAGAAGCATGGAACAACGGAGGACAGGCGGACCGCACCCACCGCCCCCCCCCCCCCCAGGAACGCCACTGCCAGGCCTTTAATGGAAGAAGTAACTAACCTGTTGGTGTATCACACACACAAGGAGTGACATGGGCTGCACATACTGCAGCAGGACATGTTTGTCCTCTCTCCTACTTTAGCTGAGATAATATTTAATCACCTCTCTGACCTCATGTGCAACTCTCTTTAAATTAGTCCCCTTATTTTCTAACTCCGCTTACTCTCTTACTTATCTATATGTTCCATCTCTGCTTTACCCCTCACTATCAATTGAAATGTTTTATTACATATTGTGTTGGCATTGTAAGTAGTATACTATCGGCCTTATTTTTGAAAGTGATGGGCACCCAGATTTCGACCCAAATCGGGAGATGGGCGCCCATCTCGCAAAGGCGTCCAAATCGGTATAATCGAAAGCCGATTTTGGGCATCTTCAACTGCATTCCGTCGCGGGAACGAGCAAAGTTGACGGGGGCGTGGTGAAGGCGGGACTGGGGTGTGTTTGTCGGCCGAGGAGAGATGGGCGCCCTTTGCCGAATTTGGGTCACTTTTTTTTGGACCCTTTTTTTCACAAACAAGTCCCAAAAAGTGCCCTAAATGACCAGATGACCACCAGAGGGAATCGGGGATCACCACCCCTGACTGCCCCAGTGGTCACTATCCCCCTCCCACAAAAAAAAAACAACTTTTTTTTCCAGCCTGTATGCCACCCTCAAATGCCATACCCAGCTCCATCACAGCAGTATGCAGGTCCCTGGAGCAGTTGTTAGTGGGTGCAGTGGACTTCACCCAGGTGGACCCAGGCCCATCCCCCCTACCTATTACACTTGTGCTGGTAAATGGGAGCCCTCCAAACCACCCCCAAAACCCACTCTACCCACATGTAGATGCCCCCCTTCAGCCATAAGGGCTAAGGTAATGGTGTAGAGCTGTGGGCAGTGGGTTTTGGGGGGGGGGGATTTGAGGGGCTCAGCACCCAAAGGAAGGGAGCTATGGACTTGGGAGGCATTTTACTTTTTTTTTTTAATTGTTACAAGTGCCCCCTAGGGTGCCCGGTTGGTGTCCTGGCATGTGAGGGGGGCCAGTGCACTACGAATCCTGGCCCCTCCCATGACCAAATGCCTTGGATTTGTTTGTTTTTGAGCTGGGCGCCTTCGGTTTCCATTATCGCTGAAAAACGATTACGCCCAGCTCAAATCCGCAGAAATCCGATGTATTTGCCCGGCACAAACTGTATTATCGAAAAAAAAAGATGGGCGCCCATTTTTTTTGAAAATACAGTCTGTCCCGCCCCTTCATGTACCCATTCTCGGACATTGACACCCATAAAGATGTGCGTTCGCGTTCGATTATGCCCCTCCACGCCATACTTTGTATTGTTATTTGACTATTTTTACTGCTGTAATTGTCTATTGCTCATGCTTGATTCATTCTTACTGAACACTGCCGAGTGAATTCCTTCAAAAAGGCAGTAAATCAATCCTAATAAATAAATAAATTTGGTCCGAGAGGATTGAAACTTGCGTGTATGTTTAGGAGGGGTACTGGAGTAAGAGGGACAGTGATGAAGGGTAGTTGAGGCCAAGGGGTGCTTAATTTTAGGAGGATATGCGGTGTCACACACACACACACGAGGATATGCGGTGTCACACACACACACAACGCCACTGCTGTCAAGAGTTCTCATGTCAACTTTGGACACGTGTAGGATAAAAAGGTTGAATATAAGACCAGCTATCCTGAGTCAGACCTAAGGTCCCTCAAGCCCAGTATCTTGTTTCCAACTGTGACCAAATCCAGGTCACAAGTACCTGGCAGGATCCCAAAAGTACATAGATTACACGTTGCCTACTCCAGGAATAAGCAGTGGCTTTCCCCAGGTCTACAGTTATTATAATTAGAGTAGCTCCTGGAACAGTGCTTCACAAACTTTTATCCAATGTGATCCCATTTATTTACTGAAAATTTGTGTAACCCCAGATTATGATGAAAACGAACCAGCAGTTCTCTACTCTTCTTCCCCTCTTTCACTCATTTCCTTTTCCCCCCACTCGTCCGAAGCAGAAAGGCAACAGCAGCAGCAGCACCGGCCATAGGAGCCAACTTTTCAAAATGATTGGGGGTGCTAAGCCCAATGGAAATAATCCCTCCTTGGACACATACAAGGAATTTTCTCAATATTGGGGGTGCTCAAGCACCCACAGAGTCGGCTCCTACGGCACCGGTGATGACATGAATTTCTAGTCTAACCCAGAGATGCCAAGGATGGTCCATCCCAAAGAGTGAAATTTACCCCCACACCGAATGAGATCGAAGGCCAATGAGTAAGGTTTTCTACTGATGCACCGAGATTATTCATTTGGAAAGATCTGTATATTGTTTTGCTTTACAAATGAAAAGTACATAAGTAATGCCACACTGGGAAAAGACCAAGGGTCCATCGAGCCCAGCATCCTGTCCACGACAGCGGCCAATCCAGGCCAAGGGCACCTGGCAAGCTTCCCAAACGTACAAACATTCTATACATGTTATTCCTGGAATTGTGGATTTTTCCATTTAGTAGCGGTTTATGGACTTGTCCTTTAGAAAACCGTCCAACCCCTTTTAAAACTCTGCTAAGCTAACCGCCTTCACCACGTTCTCCGGCAACGAATTCCAGAGTTTAATTACGCATTGGGTGAAGAAAAACTTTCTCCGATTTGTTTTAAATTTACTACACTGTAGTTTCATCGCATGCCCCCTAGTCCTAGTATTTTTGGAAAGCGTGAATAGACGCTTCACATCCACCCGTTCCACTCCACTCATTATTTTATATACCTCTATCATGTCTCCCCTCAGCCGTCTCTTCTCCAAGCTGAAAGAGCATCACAAAAATGATTATTTAGCACAGGGAAACTTGTAAGTCAATTTTGTTTTATTTATTTTTATTTATTTGTTACATTTATATCCCACATTTTCCCACCTATTTGTAGGCTCAATGTGGCTTACATAGTACCGGAGAGGCGTTAAAGACTCCGGGGTAAACAAATACAAAGTGATGTTGTGGTAAGATCAAGTTCATGTGGCACAGCCAGTTGTGTTATGTTCCATTATGTTCTTTTGTTTTGTTGTGTTGCAAATTTCAACTTGTTTGTTAGCTCTTTATCTCTCCTTATTCAGTCAATGGGGATTAGTGCATATTGCTATGCTGATGACTTTCTCCTAGTATACTACATGGAATTAAACTCTGTTAATCTTCAACCTCTTCAAAACTGCCTGGATTATGTGGAAATTTGGCTCAAAGAAGAGCATCAAGTTCTGAATACTGAAAAAACAGTAGCCTGTTGGGTCACTGGGTCTTTCTCCCTGCCCACGATTACTCCTTATTTGTTTGGTAAGAACATTGTACCCGTCTCATCATTTCGGTATCTTGGTGTTATTCTAGATTCTGCTCTATCCTTTGGTCCTCAGATCTCATGGGTCATATAAAATAGGTTTCTTCTACCAACGCAAGCTGCAGTTGATTCATAACTTACTAGATTTTGAAGCACTCTGCTCTTTGTTCTATGCTTTCCTACATTTTTTTATTACATTTGTACCCTGTGCGTTCCCACTCATATCAGGCTCAATGCAGCTTACATATTGTGTACAGGTACTTATTTGTACCTGGGGCAATGGAGGGTTAAGTGACTTGCCCAGAGTCACAAGGAGCTGCCTGTGCCTGCAGTGGGCATCGAACCCAGTTCCCCAGGACCAAAGTCCACCACTCCACATTCACGATATGACTATTGTAATATTGTCTACGCAGGGATTTTGAAAATCTGAAGAGATTACAAACGTTGCAAAACACAGACGGCCCCATATTCTGTCACACATCTTGCTTGATCACATATCATCGCTTCTTCGTCAGTTGCACTGGCTACCCATCGAGTTAAAGAATCAAATTTAAAATCTTAATTTTAACACACAAGGTGCTTCATAATGGTTCCCCTGCCTACCTTGCTTCTATGGTTATTCCATATACACGGTCTCGTAGCATTCGTTCGATGAATGACAACAGACTGGTACTCCCACTCCCTTCAAAAGCCAGATGAGAATCTACTAGATCAAGTGCCCTCCTTTTCTCTGCACTGGCACTATGGAATGCTTTACCACAACCTCTCCACCCAAAACATCCTATACCACCTTTCGTACTTTATTGAAAACCTATCTCTTTCAACAAGCTTTCGCAGTCTAGAACTGGACTGGTTCTGCAATGAGAGACCAGGGAATTCAGTATTTGTATTTTTGTACTTTTGTTTTTAACTCAATCCTGTTTTGATTCCTTGTCTTTGCATGTATGTTTTTATTTTAAGATAGAGTGTTTATACTTAGGTAGTTAGGTCTTTCCAATTACTTGGTGTTCCATTTCCTGCCTCTTGTAGTTATTGCAGGGGCGGACTGAGAGTGGTCTGGGCCCCCCGCCCAGCCGCTGCCCGACATCCCCCTACCGCCGCAGCCACCTCCCCTGCTGCCCCAGTCCTACCTGAAGGGCCCCGGCAGTCTAGTGGTCTCTGCGTGGGCGGGGGGGGGGGAGCTTGTTCTGTCCTGCCTGCTATGCTGTCCCTTACTTTAGACTGTAAAATTATGGCTAAAGTTTTAGCTACAAGACTCGCGTCTATACTTGATTCTCTAACCCACACTAATCCAGATATAAGATTCATTGGAGACAATATTTGATAGCAAATAGCTCCAAATAAAATGCATTGAGACTTACACTGTTGATGTGTGTGAGCTCTGCATTTTATTTGGAGCTATTTGCTATCAAATATTGTCTTTTATTTAAAAAGGAACACACACACAATTTTGGAAATCATTATCCTTTTGAAATTAGTCTGTTGAAGCCTCCTTTGTCATTGGTGTGACCCCTGACGCAGGTGCGGGTGCACCGAAACACAGCCCGTGTCTACCGAAACACAGCCCGTGTCTGGTCTTCCTTCAATCAAAGTTCACTATTAAAAAGGTTTTTTTTTTTAAATGAAAGAACGTTGTTCCCTTTCGTTTTTAAAGACCCTTTGTGCTGTTTTTTTTTTTTTTTTTTGCTGGGACTTTTTCTGTACTTGGTTCCCTCTGTCTGTTACTCTATTGGTTTTTACAAACGCCAGAATCTCATCTTCTGCCTTAGCTGTCTCTTCAGATGCAGAGAAAGCCTTCAACATGGTCGAATGACCATATCTATTTAAAATTCTTGAATGGTTTGGATGTGGTTCTGATTTTGTTAAATGTGTGCAAGTATTGTATCCTAAACCATGTTCCAGAATTCAGCTATGGTGATTTTTCTGATAATGTCGATCTAGCTAGTGGTACCAGACAGGATTGGCCACTATCCACTCTCTTATTCATTTTAGCTTTGGAACCCCTATTGATTGCCATTAGAAATAGCATTAATATATCTGGTGTGGTTATTGATGGGCATGAATTCAAAATTGTTAGCCTATGCAGGTGACCTCAGGATCTTTTTGACAAATCCATTGACATCAATTCCAGCTCTTCTTAAACTAGTTAATCATTTTTTTTTTCATTTTCTGGATATCAAATCAACTGGGACAAATCTGAAGCCCATGCATGAGCACACAATGCAGACAGATTTAGGATCTGCTTTCGCTGGTCTCCTTTATATGTTGAATATCTGGGCATGCTTTTCCATAGAGACAGAGAGCAAATGATGGAATTAAATATGGATAACATCCTACAGAAAATAGATGTCTTACTTCAAAGATGGACCCCATTAACGCTCACTTGGTGGGGTAGGATCAAAACTATAAAAATGATACTTATCCCTGCTATCGATTATTATACTACTAGTATGATACCAATGTGGGCGCCATCCTTTTTAAAAAAAATAAGAATATCGATTAAAAATTAATTACTAAATATCTATGGAAAGGTAAACAACCTAGAATAGCATTAAAGAATATCAAAACCTCTAAAGAAGATGGAGGTATTGGTTTCCCTGATTTTTATAGATACCATCTTGCTAATCTTTTTTATGTTATGGAGCCCAATGGTTAACTAATCAAACTGACCAATCTTAGGGCCCTGTTCACTAAAGGCACACTAGTGTTTTTAGCATGTGCTAATGATCAGCACATGCTAAACGTTGTCACCCATAGGAACATATGGAGGCATATTTTCAAAGCACTTTGGGAGGCTAAGTTCCATAGGTTTCTATGGAACTTTGGGAGGCTAAGTGCTTTGAAAATATGCCTCATGGTCAACTCTAGCGTTTAGCGCATGCTAAAAACGCTAACGTGGTTTAGTAAACAGGGCTCTTACAGTCCTGATTGGCTCCTGATAGAAAAAGCACTTCTTAATAATATCCCTCTTAAATGTCTGCCTTACACCAAACTCTTTACTATTTCCCCTGATATGATAAAATAAGGGTGAACAAGTGAGTAAGGGTTAGGAGTTAAAAGCAGCATCAAAAAGCTAGGCTAAAAGCCCACCTTTTTGATGCTGATTTTAACTCCTAACCCTTATTCACTTTGTTCAGAACCCTTATTTTATCATCCTCACTTTAATATTCCCTTATCTCTTGTTTGTTCTGTCTGTCTGTCCTAATTAGATTGTAAGCTCTGTCTCTTCATGTTCAAGTGTGCAGCGCTGCGTACATCTAGTAGCATTATAGAAATGATAAGTAGTAGTAGTGTTTGGGATTCTGGAATCTTGCTACTCTTTGGGATTCTGGAATCTTGCTACTCTTTGTCCTTATCCTTTATTGGTCCTGTTCTGATTACATCGTAAGCTCTGTCGAGCAGGGTCTGTCTCTTCATGTTCAAGTGTACAGCGCTGCATACGTCTAGTAGCACTATAGAAATGATAAGTAGTAGTATATAGAAACCGTAAGTCCTTCACTCATTCCTTTACTTGCTTTAGATAAGACTGTACCTACTCCTTGTTGGCAGTGTATGACTGCACCATTTGGTGTAACACCAAAATAATGATAATAAAACCCTATATTGGCAATCTTGGTATCAACTTGGAATATGATCTTTAAATCAAATTATTATTGAGAGTTTATTTGTATGGTTTCCATTTTTAATGGAGAAATACAACCTTCCCACCACACAATTTTATAATTTGATACAATTGTAATATAATATTTAAAAAGATCTCCCTAATCCACTTTGATTGTAACCACCGAAAGACGGTATATCAAATCCCATTTCCCTTAATATATCACATTTTAAACTGATTTCCAATCTAGAAAAAGATTGTAATTCGGCCATTATACTTGGCCATACTACCTCATTCTGTTACAAGAAAATGAGAAATAAATTGTTTCCTCTTAGTTCATCTTTAAAAACAAAACGGGAAGCAGCTTCCAAATGGCTGATGGAAACCTGTGGGCAAAAATGAATCACTGCAGGCACCGGGGACGCCTGTAAGGTACACCAGGGAAGGACAGGAGGGCAGATGCCAGGAAGAGAGAGGGGAAGATGGGGGTGGGGTGTGGAAGACCCCCATCCAAAATACTGGGCCTGGCTATGCCATTGACCTTGACACTCTGTTAGGGCTTTTTCAGTTTTATTTTCATTTTGCAATTTTCATTTCTACAGAAGTACTATTTGTATTCTTAAGCTCCCTCTTTTTTTTTTTTTGCTTTTGATTCTATTTATTGATTTATACTCTATAGCAATACTTGCATGACATTTCCCTTCATTTCATTCTCATGGTTATTGTTTATGTTGTTAATGATAGTTCTTGTTTTATACTCTTTTAAGTATTGTGTATATTTTATTCCTCTATTTTTTGTAAAAAAAAAAAATAAATGATGTGAATTAAGAAAAAAAGCCAGTTTTTCAAGCCCCCAGGATTGTTCTAAGAACTCCAGCTTGGAACTGGGTCACTTGGCATCTCTGCTTTAGGGAAAGGGTGGCAGATTCATGGAACACCAAAGGCAGTGCAGATAAAAGCAACAGAATTCAAGAAGGCCTGGTATAAGTTGATCTCTAACTATTAAGTGAGAGGAAGATCAGAGATGGGAATTGTATGGCATTGCACCAGAATAAAATTGGCCAGATCAGATGAACCCAGGCCAATCTACAACCACATTTTATCTGTGTTTCAAAAATACACATGGTACGCTTCTGTTTTTCCCTCTCTACTGCCTTTACGTTTCCAGTTCAGCTACCCATCAGTGTGTATTAGGTTTTTAATAAAATAATTCCAGTTTTTCCATAAAGTGCACTTCTTCCTGCCCCATTAAAATCTTGCTAATTTATTCTGTAAAATCTTCCTTCCAGTGCTAATAAGCCGATCTGCATGAATGAGCTAATGTGCGCCCTGGCAGACTGATCAAGGAGACTGAGGCAATTAGGGCTCTCTCTTTCCAAATCAATTTCAGCGAAAAGGATTTTGGAAAGTATGGTCGTTGATCGTCGGTGTGTGTTTCCGTTTGCCATTGGTTTCTTGCTATCGCCCTTCCAGAAGGAGCTCCATACATTTGGGGGAAGCCCTTTCCTCCCTGGATCGGCTCTCCCACCACTTTGACTGTAGCGGGGAGGAGGCGACGCCGGTCCGGGGAGCAGCTGCGTCACGAGCCCGCTGACGTCACACGAAGCCTGGCAGGCAGCGCTCGCTAGCCCCGCCCCTTCCCTGCACTCGCAGTATGTATCTGCAGTGTCCGGGACACGGTGAGCTTTCTGCCGGGTGCATTTGGAGCCTCCCAGCTCGGGATCGTGCGCTGCTCCGCTGGCTTCAGCCTGCGATTGTACCCAGGGATGCTCAGCTCTGATTACTGCTTGCTGTGCTTGTGACTGCACCCCAGGGACACTCTCAACCTATGCTTGGACTCCTAGGTCATTCATTCCTGATTACTGCCTGCCCTGCATGTGCTCCTGGGACATCTAGCTCTGCAAGAGGCTGCACCCCAGAGACACTCAGCCCTGATCGCTGCTGCCCCTCCGGACACCCATCTTTGACTATTGCATCCCCAGGAACAGTGACCGGGCCCTGGAATATTCTGCTCGGCATGCGACTTGTCTTCGGCAGCCCCCCTGAGATCTGCAACCCAGATTTCTGTCAGCTCAGACTATGACTGCCTGCTCCGTTTACTCCGGATCAGCATGTGAGTGCTGCACCCCAGGATTAGCCCACCCCGATTCCTGCCAAGCCTCGGTTCCCGCTAGCTACAGCGTGTGACTGTATCCCATGGAGAAGGCAGCGGTGCACTCCGCAGTGCCTGTTCCAGCCCCGCGCCTCTACCTGCCCCGCAACTTCAGCTGCAGCGCTGCTCTGTACGGCAGCACGCCCGAGCAGCCCCCGCTATGCCCAGCTCTCCCCGAGGGGCCTCCCCGGCATCATCAGCAGGACAAGGAAGCGCCGTCTCCAGCCGCCGGGACCAGCGCGATCGAGAAAGCCAGCCGGGGCCGTGACCCGGGCCCGTCTCCGCTCAGCCCCGGCTCCCGCCGGCGAGCCAAGTCCCTGCCCTCGCCGGCCCAACGCTGCTGCCAGGCGCAGCCGCTGCAGATCGCCCAGAGCCCGACGCGCCGCAAGAAGGTCCGCTTCGCCGACTCGCTGGGGCTGGAGCTGATCTCCGTGCGCCACTTCTGCGACGCCGAGCAGCCTCTGGTGCCTCCGCGGGTCACGGCCGCTCTGCGGTGCCGGGAGTCGGCGCCGGCCGGCAGCGAGCTGAGCGTGATGCCCGGCGGGGCCGCCCTGCAGTCCATTTTGCTGGAGCCGCTCTTTGCCACCCATCCCGGGGCGGCGCCGGACTTCGTGGAGCGGGTGAAGCAGCGGCGGGTTTGCCTGGAGGCGCTGCGCACCGACGGCTTCGGACTGAGCGGCCTGGTGCGCGTGCTGAACCTGTCCTACGAGAAGGCGGTGGCCGTGCGCTACAGCCTGGACCACTGGCTCACGTGCGCCGAGGCGGCCGCCTACTACCAGCCCCCCGGATCTTCTTGCAGCAGCGCGGAGTGCTCCACCACGGACGTTTTCTCCTTCCGCCTCGTGGCCCCGGTGCTGCTGGAACGCGGCGGCATGTTGGAGTTCGCCGTCCGCTACCGCGTGGCCGGCGCCGAGTACTGGGACAACAACAACGGGGGCAATTACAAAGTGCGGAGCCACAAGTTACGGGTCTCGCCCCCCGGGGACCTGGACAGCGCCTGGATCCACTTCATTTAGCCTGACCCAGCACAGAGTTCCTCCTGGATCCGTTTCATTTAAATGCCCTTAGGATCACTCGTAGCCATCTCGTTAAATGCCGGGACACGTGTAGTAGATCTGTTTCATTGAATGCTGGAAGATGACTAACCAAAACGAAAATAAACATAAAAAATTTGTATTTAAAAATAGAAGTGCATAAAAAAGACGAAACTCTGATTGTGAAAATATCATTGAATGCTGCCCAGTCACTTGCATCTGCTTTCATCCACAATTGCCATCCAGCGGGTGCTTTCCAGCATCCCCGGTCACCGTCTCATTCATTCATTCCATGCCAGCTCGCCTTACCATCCATCCGTCATCCACACGGTTCGATTAAAGTACTACCAGCATTGTCTTTTCTCACACAGCCCAGCTATACTTAGCAATGATGGACTCGAGCCCCTTTTCTTTTTTAAAGGAGCTGTAATAATTATGCTTTTTTTTCACAGAGCGGTTTCTGAGAATGATTTTATGCGCTTTATCACAAAGTGCACGAAAGGCATAATTGCTGCTTCTGTAAGGGATTGGGCGTCTCCGTAATTCTAGATGTGTGAAAGAAATATTTCATGGTCAGTAGGATATTTTTGTATGTAACAGAATCCTCTATAAAATGTGCATATATTTTTGAAACCTTACATTTCAAAGAGCAGTGGTGAGCCACTGGGAAAAAAAAGGGGTTAAAATATTCCTGTGAAAATCTACAGTAGTCCTCCAGTCCAAGGTTGGCAGTCTAGGGAGGCATACATGTATTGTTTCGTGAAATCAGGATCGAAATGCAAGGTGACCTAGGAGACTATAATATATTTTGTGGTTTTATGTAAATTATGGGTTTTTTTTCTATTTTAATATTTATTATAAAGTACTATACGGATTTTGTTTTTATACCTGACTGTATTCTGAAAAAAAAAAAAGAAATTCATCCATTGGGGATCTGTTTCCTGCACTCTGCAGCTTAGAAACCACATATACCATAGAAAGCATGTGCAGGGGAGGGATTGTTGCAATGATTGATAATAATGTGTATGTTTAAGCAACTGATAGATGATAACGAAAGGGAAGATGGAGGGAACTGAAGTGAGGAGGGGTGACCTTGGAAAGATGTGTCCACCGTTTTCCAGCCTGTAATAATCAGGGGCGAGCATGGTTTTTTTTTTTTGTTTGTTTGTTTTTAGAAAAAAAAACAGGTCACACGTATTTACATAAATAAACCTAAATCATTTGTTTTTCCCATCCCTGTATAAATCTCCAGAAGAAACATCCAAATATCCCATGATCTCACCCTAATGCATTTCCTGCCTGAGCAAAAATGTTTGAGGTAGGGGAGGGGGGGCTTTGGTTGTCTCCAGATACCTTAAGGTCTGAAACTGACTCTATGCACAGCAGTGGCCATGCTACTAGAACAGAAGTCCATAAAGTCTCTTTGCAAAAGGCTATTATTTAATTTCCTCTTATGCAAACCGAGCAAGTCTTTTGGTAGGTGATGGCATTCCCCTGTGCCAGCCTGCAGTTTCTATGTGTTGATTTAATTGATGTTTGTCGAATCAGCCTTGGGATTCCTAAAGATGCCAGCAGCGCTTCATTCCTTTGGACCATATTTGGTTAGATTAGTTTAATGTTAGTAAAGTATGATTTACAAGGCTTTCGCAACTTCATGCCAAACTTGGAAATGTTCACTGAATCACCCCATATGAAGTACAGTGTATGTGATAGGAAAAGAGGTGGCTTAACTCAACTACAAAGTTTAGGGGCTATCCAGCCAGACCAGAAGTTTGGAGATTATCCCTCGTAATCTCAATGCAGTATTGTCCATTCTGTGTTTATCTGTAGCCTTTGTTAAAATTTAAGTGAACATTTTCAGCTTTATAAAACATTTATCATAGGATTGCCAGCAGGTTGATCTAGTCCTGGTTGTACCCCATTGCAAAAGTGGATTTTTAGTTTTGATTTCCCCTTTGCATTCCCTTAGAAAAGCAAGATTATAAATCTATGCATGCAGTGGGATAAAGCTTTTCCTGAAAATCTGGAGCCCGCTGCCAACCCTGTCTACAAATGTGATGTGCATAGTGAGTGCTTGCTGGCTCCAGTACCTCTTACTGTACAAGACTGTTACCTGTCACATGCCTAGTTGCACATTTCAAGGTCCTTTTGGGGAACACACTCTCTGGGCCAGGGCCTCAATATCTTAAGTTTTATAATAACAGTTCATAGTATGGGCAGGTTGAAAAGGCCAGTGAAACAGGCTGATTGTCCTAGTCGTGCACTATGCTGTTTCAGATTAGAGAGTTGCACACGGACAGAAACCTAACCCGTCCCCACCGCAAGTTATCTCCTCTATCCCTGGCCCACCCAGCCCCACCCCCGCTGTCACCACATCACATTGCACCGCACCCCGTCTCACAGTCACCTTGACCCCCCCTTTCAAGAAAACCAGATTCTATAAGCCATGAATATACTGGTAAAAGTAACATAAATGCATTTTCTTCCGTATATTTAAAAAAAAAGCAAGCATCCATGATCAGCATGTCAGCCCTTTCCTTTCCATCCCCCTTCCATATGCTCTATTTCCTCCTTTTCCCTTCCACCCTCCATGTATGTTCCCTTTACCAATCTTTATTCCAGCCCCCTCCCTTCCTGTACCCACACTCCATCCACCCTTTTTATAGCCCCCTCCACCCACCTCCCCTCCCCTTCAGCACTGAGAGTCAGGGTGCCCTCTACGAACGTACCTCAGTGCAACCTGGTGGTCTAGTGGCCTCTTCGGCCACGCTTTCTTGCCTGCTGCCGCTGATCTCCCCGCTGTTGCTGCTTCTTTAAAATGATTGTCGAGACTTCAAGCGGTGGCCTCACAACACTTCTGTGGTCAGTGGATCTTCTGTGGTGTGGCTGTCAGGATCTATATGGTTTTGTTTTGACTGCAGCTGCTCCTTGCTGCCCTCTAGAGGCTGCTGCTCTAGGTGACCACCTAGTCTTGCCTAATGGTAGGGCTGACCTTGATGGCGGATATGTTGACAACTCAACTGGCGTTGGGTTCCCTGGGACAGGTTTGGGAAGTCCTTATGGTAGAAAAATGCTATGGTTCCAGCTAGAGTTTTACAATTTCCGATCTCTTTTCCTTTGCCTGTTCTTTTTTTCATGTGCGATTATTGTGCTTATGTGAGATTCTGACAGGGGTTTGCACTGCAGTCGTGTGTTTTCGAGATGCAGGAACTGCTTTAGTGGAAGTCTGAATAAACTTCCCTCTGGGAGTGAAAATCATGGGGAAACGGGTCTCAGGATTTGGTTTTAAATGTCAACTGAATCATCTTTGCTAAAAACTTACACATAAACTCACACAGTGTTTTGCTAGTAGTTTTTAAAAATTCCTCTCCAAAATGAGCATTTGGCATTGTGAATAATGCACACAGAGGGGGCTATGAAACATGGCGAAAATAACACAAGCAAAGGAAAGATGGGGGGGCGGGTCTAGGGGTGACAAGCTTTGCATTCCTAGTCGGAGAAAATGTTTTCAAAATACAACCAAATTATGTAGTTGGAATATTATTTTGTGTTTTCGCTGGTTATGAGGGGGAGAGAATGAGATGGAGAGGCTGAAACATCCATCAACCTGACTGTTCTAGTTCATTGACATGCGTGTGCGTGTGTGGTCATGATGTTGGTACCGTCTGACTCAGCAGTTTATAAATCTCTTTGCACTGAGTTCAAGGGTAGATTAGCTTCTTAGATTATTTTGTTTTTTTTTAGAAAGGCAGGAGGTTTTCTTAGTGAAATTATTCTTTTCTATACCTGTAATAAGTGTAGTCCTTTTATTTGTATGTATGTATTTTTAAAATTTATATTGTTAAATAAAACATTTTGCCTCTCTGGGTCATGTGCATAGCTCCAGGTATCTTAAAAGCATTTGTGCTTCTGGTACATAATGTCTGTGTCATAAAAACATTTTAGGTGAGCGAGAACGAAAGTAAAAGGTTAAGAAAAAAGCCAACTGGAATTGGGACTACATGGCTAGTATACCAGGAAAGATGTTTTGCCCACTCAGCTCTGATACCTTCGACAGTACATGACACTGAGAAACTGAGTAGAAACCTCTGCTGGAGGTTTTTCACCAAATGTGGGGCTGATCCAGTAAAGTGCACTAGGCTCCTTGCACAGTTTAGGTTGGCCTTTGCACACTCTTTGGGTGCTCTGTGTATACACCTCCGGTAGAAGGTACATCACATTTAAATCCATTGTAATGGAGATCAGAAGGCTGAGCCCAGGGTTCTGTAGCACTGGTGTTTTAACACAAGTCCTGAGGAGGAGGAAAAGGGATAACTCACTCTTCTGATCAGTGCTTGGAAGCATTTTAGACCTCTTTACTGCAGGCACATGGTACCCAGAACTTTTTCTAGCTTTGTTAAAGAGGAGGAGCTGACGGGGGAGGTGTGTTGGTACAAAGAAATGTCAGACTGGTATTGACAAAAATCATGCATCGGCACCCAAAATTACATGCGCACACAAGGAGTGGAATGCCATTCCGCACAGAAAGAACAGTCTTGCGAGAACTATGGGGTCCTTTTACAAAGGCACGCTGGCATTTTTAGCGTGTGCTAAAAATAAGCACGTGCTAAACATTAGAGAAACCCGTATATTTCCTACAGGCGTCTCTAGCGTTTAGCATGTGCTGAAAATGCTACCGCGCCTTTGTAAAAGCCCCTTTATGTGCGCAGGATAGCATTTCAGCACATGTGTGGACGTACACGCCTGCAACTCTGAGCAACAATACTAGTTTTTTTTTTTTTTAGGTGCTTCAAATATAGCTACCAGCAGTGTAGGATCACGTGCACACAGCCATACAATTTGCTTACTGCACTGGAGAGACTAATTTATTTATTCATTTGTTGCATTTGTATCCCACATTTTCCCACCCATTTGCAGGCTCAATGTGGCTTACATTGTTCCGTCATGGCTATCGCCATTCCACAGTGAAAGATACAGTTGGTAATTACATAAAGAACATGGGTGACTTAGTTGAATTAAGCCATCAAGTATAAAGAGATCACATTCGGAATAACAGATAAAGTGGAATGCGCAAAAGTTCATATGATGGATCGTTGTGGTATGCTCTGTTGAAGAGGTAGGTCTTCAGTGATTTCCGAAAGTTGATTAGGTCGCGCATTTTTTTTTTTCACGTCAACGTTTGCATTATGTAACCCTGAAGTAGCTCACAGCCCCAATGAACAGCTTTCTGCATCGGTCTCTGGGGTACACGGATGGGCAGACTGGATAGGCCATATGGTGTTTTTCATTTTTCTCTGTTTCTATGTAATTCTTATAATCGAGAGTCGGCAAACTTTCTTGAGCCGAGTGCCAAAAAGTGGCAACATTCCTAGTAGCGGTGTTGCCGTGCCAAAAAAGGGGTTTCAAATTCACAGAATGATATGGCCTCACTCATGGGGGATCATCATAGATCACCATAGTCAGGAAGTGTCAGCCTGGAAATTTTGAAAATACACGTCGTGGGCACTGTTCCCTTTAAGCTGAGTGGGAGTCCTCCACCTACAGTTAGGGTTACCATATTTTGTCCCCCAAAAAGGAGGACACATGCCCCCACCCCGCCCCCTTTCATGCCCTCGCTCCGCCCCTGTCACATTTTCCCCTCCCTCCTGTCACACACCCCGTCACCCCCCTTCCCCATCACCCCCTCCCCTCACCTTACTACTGCCCTGGTGGTCTAGTGACCTCTTCGGGACAGGAAAGACCCCCCCTCTTTCCTGCCCGGAGCGCTGCCCTGCATGCATCCTTCCTGTTGCTGATCTTGGCGCCGACTCAAAATGGCCGCTGAGAGTTGAAGTCTCGCAAGGTCACTTCAACTCTATGACATGCTACTGCTGCTGCTTCTCAGGAGAGGAGTTGGTTTAATTCAGTAGGTGGAATTGGTTTTATTGCACCACTGGGTTGTTATATGGTAACAGCCCTTTAAGAGGGCGAAACGCAGCCGTGTCAGGCTTATTTTAATAATGCGGGGAATAAATTATTTTTCTCAACATTGCCATTGGCGATTCACATCTTTTTTCTATTCCTTGCATAAAGTTATGCCACAGAGCAAATAACCCTCTCAATAGTATATTATTGGATTACTAAGGAGGAAAAGACTTCAGACGCTCAACCTTCTCTGTTAACGGTTAGGTTAACTTTACGTGGTTGGTGCCTACAATATCCATCATAGAAGGAGATTTCTTCTTAAAATGGATATCGGGCGAGCTCCTCATCAGTCAAAAAACCTCTTGATACTCCCGTCTCCAGCCAGATTACCGCTACAAGCTCAGATAAGTGCAGCTAATATTTCTTTATACATCAGATTATATAAATTCCCCATAAAAGTAAGAAGGGAGTATCAAGAGGAAGCTTTTTGACTGATGAGGAGTTCGCCCGATATCCATTTTAAGAAGAAATCTCCTTCTATGACGGATATTGTAGGCACCAACCACGTAAAGTCAACCTAACCGTTAACAGAGAAGGTTGAGCATCTTTTTTCCTCCATAGTAATCCAATAATATACTATTGAGAGGGTTATTTGCTCTGTTCAATATTTAACTGTGGCTAATTAGCAATACACCATCTATTATCTAAATAAAGTTATGACAGCAAAATGGCTGGCCTAATTTTATGCACCAAGTCTGAATATTGGCCACTGCCCAATTAACTTCCAGCTCGGTGCATAACCTGGATTTCAATGCCGGGAGCTGCGTATACTCCAGCATTCAATAGCCAGGGTTAGTTTGACCTACAGCTGTGAATAGCTTACGCGTCGCTTACCGCTGCAGGCTGATAATTACCCCTTACTAGCTTTGTTTGATCCCTATTTGCTACAGGGATTCACCAAATGTGGGGCCAGTGACCAGGGGAGTAGCCAGACCTCGAGGTGGGATGGGGCCAGATCCCAAGGTGGTGGGGGACACATTTTGGTCGCTGCCCTGCCGCTCCCCATCCACTGCTACTGCTGTATATCTTGGCTGGCGGGGATCCCCAATCCCCGCCAGCTGAAACATCGCCAATGGAACACGCTCAATTTCACTAAAAGGAGCGTGCTGGACGTGAGGGGTAAAGAGATCAGGGCAGACAATGCGACAGCGCCGCCATGGACCAGCACTGGACAAAATCTTCAGCTGGCGGGGGTGGGGGATCCCTGCCAGCCAACCAGGGGCCCGGTGCAAAATTTGGGGGGGGGGGCCAAGGCCCCTGTGTCCCACATAGCTATGCCACTGCCAGTGACATGGAGCTTGCTCTGAGGAAAGGGATGTTATCAGAGGTGTGTCGCAGGAATCAGTCCTTGGGCCGGCTCTCTTTAACATCTTTGTGAGCGATATTGCGGAAGGACTGTCTGATAAGGTTTGTCTTGTTGCGGATGATACCAAATTCTGTAATAGGGTGGACACTCCGGAAGGTGTGGATGGCATGAGGAAGGATCTGGCAAAGCTCAAAGAATGGTCCAATAATTGGCAACTTGAATTTAATGCTAAGAAATGCAGGGTCATGCAGTTGGGTCACAAGAATCCAAGAGAGAGGAACAATATAGGGGGTGAAGTGCTTCTTCTGTGTATGGAAGAAGAATGGGACTTGGGAGATGATTGTGTCTAATGATCTTGGGTGGCCAAACAGGTAGGTAAAGTGACAGCCAAAGCCAGAAGAATGCTTGGGTGCATGAGAAGAGGGATGACCACAATACAATCTGGTCAGTACACAAAATGATTTAACCATCCAGAAATTGCCACTGACTGGTTAAATCACTTGTTCAGGGCTATCCACTAATTTTCAGTGGCACTTAACTGGTTATCACTGCTGAAAAGTAGGGGTTAATGCCTAAGTGAAAACCCGCTATTTGGGGGGGGGGGGCTTTCTGGGACAGAGTCAGCCATGGGCTTAGTTTGACAGTTTCATTTGGGGGGGGCAAAGGGTGGAGCGTGTTTCGATCTCCTTTGAGCCTGTCACCCCCCCCCCCCCCCCCCCCGCTGCCACCACAGCACTGGAGTCTTCCAGTGGCACTCGGTATCACCCTCCCTGGTCTTCCAATCCCCCGAGCCGCCGGCAGCCTCAGCGAAAGCAGCACGCATGCCAGGGGCGTAGCCAGACTTCGGCGGGAGAGGGGTCCAGAGCCCGAGGTGAGGGGGCACATTTTACCCCCCACCACTTTTGAACCCCCCCAGTGGTGCTGCCCCTCCCCGTTCCTTTCAATCCCCCCTTCCGCCGCCGCCGCCAAACCTCCCCCGCCACCACCAGCTACCTTTGCTGGCGGGGTCCCCAAGCCCCGCCAGCCGAAGTCCCCTTCAGCGCCGGTCTCCAAGTCTGGCGCATTCGCTGATCTGGATCAGCAATGTGCCGGAGACCGGCGCTGAAGAGGACTTCGGCTGGCGGGGGTTGGGGACCCCTGCCAGCAAAGGTACCTGATGGGGGAGGGGGGGTCGAATGTGGTGGGGGAGAGGCGGTAGCGGTGGGGTGATAGCAGGGGGACAGGGCTAAATCTGCGGGGACCCATGCCCCATGGCCCCACCTAGCTATGCCCCTGATGCATGCTGCTTTCGACCTGCCCCAGAGGCCCTTCTCTTTCCTACAGTTTCCCACCTGCACGGGAACAGGAAGTTGAAGGAGAAAGAAAGGCTTCTGGGGGCAGGTCTAAAGCAGCGTACATGCTGCTTTCCCACTTAGTCACCTCTCCCCTCTCCAGCTGGTTCAAAACTCTGCTGCCAGGGTCGCTTTACTCATACTACCCCTCTCCTCAAGACCCTTCACTGGCTCCCTATCCGTTTTCGCATCCTGTTCAAACTTCTTCTACTAACCTATAAATGTACTCACTCTGCTGCTCCCCAGTATCTCTCCACACTCGTCCATCCCTACACCCCTTCCCGTGCACTCCATGGATAAATCCTTCTTATCTGTTTCCTTCTCCACTACTGCCAACTCCAGACTTCACGCCTTTTGTCTCGCTGCACCCTACGCCTGGAATAAACTTCCTGAGCCCCTACGTCTTGCCCCATCCTTGGCCACCTTTAAATCTAGACTGAAAGCCCACCTCTTTAACATTGCTTTTGACTCGTAACCACTTGTAACCACTCGCCTCCACCTACCCTCCTCTCTTCCTTCCCGTTCACATTAATTGATTTGATTTGCTTACTTTATTTATTTTTTTGTCTATTAGATTGTAAGCTCTTTGAGCAGGGACTGTCTTTCTTCTATGTTTGTGCAGTGCTGCGTACGCCTTGTAGCGCTATAGAAATGCTAAATAGTAGTAGTAGTAGTAGTAGTAGTAGAGGCTGCCGGTGGCTTAGGGGGTTGGAGGATGGAGTGGCAGCTCGTTTTGAGGGCCACAGCCACCCCCCTCGCCCCCCAAACTATGCCCATGGAGTCAGCACTTGACAGGCTGGTGTACCTGCATAAATGGAACTTCACAAAACTCAGTTCAATCACTATGTAGTAACCCATGGACAGTTAAGTGCTGAATATCAACCAGCTACGTGTTGGCCAGCTCCGCAAAATAATGGCTATTCAGTGCCAAAGCCAGACGTGGCCCAGCTTTGAATATTCAGGAATATTGCCAATGGTGGTCAGCAAAATTCTCACTGCTGCTGTCTGAATATTGACCCCCAGTAGGTTTGTGGAGACTTGTATAATTTATTATTTGTTTTACATAGTAACATAGTAGATGACGGCAGAGAAAGACCCGCACGGTCCATCCAGTCTGCTACTTTATATCTATACCTGACCTTGATTTGTATCTGCCATTTTCAGGGCACAGACCGTAGAAGTCTGCCCAGCACTAGCGCCCGCCTCCCACCACCAGCTTTGCCACCCAATCTCCGCTAAGCTTCCGAGGATCCATTCCTTCTGAACAGGATTCCTTTATGTTTATCCCACGCATGTTTGAATTCCGTTACCATTTTCATCTCCACCACCTCCCGTGGGAGGGAATTCCAAGCATCCACCACTCTTTCTGTGAAAAAAAATACTTGCTGCCATTTTTCTTGAGTCTGCCCCCCCCCCTTCAATCTCATTTCATGTCCTCTTTAATAAATAAAGTAGTAATGCAGGTACCATATTATTTCATTTAATATTATTTTTCTATGGTAGTGAAGCGAGTGACGGTGAATTACACAGTTCCTGTAGATAAACTGTAGGTATTTATAGGAAGTGTTGAGGGCTCCCATCCGGAAGCCTGGTGACATATCTGTGTAATCACCATTCCTTATCTTGAATGACATGCCAAAGGTTGTTTCTGTTTGGCCAGCGCATCAAGGTGTGGAAAGATCAGCAGTAACTGAGTGAAACGTGTCCCCTTCATTTCTGCAGGAGTGTCAAGGACAACAAAAAGTTGTCACTCTTGAGGGCCGCACGTGCCTAATCTTTATGGGCAGATGCTCTTCAGGGCGTAGGGTCTGAAACACTTTGATGCATTTGTAGATAATATTTTTTTATTGAGATGGGGTTGAAATAAATCTTGCTTGACTGTACTAGGTTGTAATATCCCCCCCCCCCCCACACACACACACACACACTTTTCTAGTGAAGTGAGCATTGTTAGATTAGATCAGTGGTCTTCATAGAAGGTCCGGGGGCCAGTGGTGCCCCTCATCGACTCTAAGCATGGCTCTCAGACTCTTTTCCCCCAGCCTCTCTGGGGGTCTGTTGCTGGTGCTGCCTCAGAGAAATGACTATTTGTTTTCTGCTCGTAAGGAGTTTGAGCTGCCCAGTGCCTGGTCCTCCTTATTATTTTCTGCACTGGCAGCAGATCTCTGGAGAAGGTCAGGAGGGGATTAGAAAACTGGAAGGAGAGCTGGCTGGGAGGGGGTGGCAACATAATGAGAGAGAGGTAGAAGTGAGTGAGGATTGATACTGGCAGGAATGGAGTTGGGGGAGAGTTGCGGAAGATGAGCTGGTGAGCCAGATTTAAGGGGGAGAAGGTGGGCTGAGGGAAAATGAGGGGTAGGGGAGAAGATGTGAGCCTGAGCACTTGGGCTGGCTTCGTAATTGAAGAAGGACTACAACCCCCCCCCCCCTCCCACTTTGCCAGGGTGGTGGCCACTTTGTCCTGTGTTGCTCTGGCTTTAACACTGAAGATTCTGTCACCCACCCATTTATGCTGAGCTATTATAGGGACCATTGATGTAGTACTGACTTGAGCATCTTGCTTTAATCTTGGCATTAATTTCAGAAAGCTGAGAGGTGTGGTAGCCGTGTTAGTCCACTTTTAAAGGTAATCAATAGAGATAAAACAAAATAAAACATGGAAAAGAAAATAAGATGATACCTTTTTTATTGGACATAATACATTTCTTGATTAGCTTTCGAAGGTTGCCCTTCTTCGTCAGATTGGAAATAAGCAAATGTGGTAGATGACAGTATATATAAGTGAAACATCAAAGCACTTCAGTGACAGTCTAACAGGATGGGGGTGGATAGGTGAGAGGAGGGTGACAAACAGAGCAATACAACTTTATGGTTTATAATGGGCTAGAAAATCCAGATCCTTGTTAAGTCCTGACTGTTGGATGTCAAAATATTCAATCATTCTGACTTCAAAGGTCTCACGTTCCTGTATTGTTTTAAAGTTACTTTTCAGGATTCTTACTAGAAGCTGAGAGAAAGCTACTTTTTCTATCATGAATAGCCAGGTACAGTGAATTTTATTTCTTTGGAAAACAGGAGTTTATCTGCTTCAGTAGTTGAGGAACAAGGGCAGCAGACTTATACAGTCTGTGCCCTGAAAATGGACAAATCAAGATCAACTATACCCATGTAGTATCCTATCACACTTTATGCTATGAGTTTATCTTGTTGGGCAGACTGGATGGGCCGTTCAGGTCTTTATCTGCTGTCATTTACTAGGTTACTGTAAAAGGATGTCATTGTATTTAGCAATGCTGAGTTAGAAGGTAGAAGATTCTGGTGGGGGGGGGGGAGGGGCATTTGGATACAGTGCTCAAAATAACCTCACCAGTGACGTGTTACATTTAGAATTTTTCCCCTTTCTAGTTCATAGATGGGAAGGGGATGTTCATAAGTACATAAGTAATGCCACACTGGGAAAAGACCAAGGGACCATCGAGCCCAGCATCCTGTCCACGACAGCGACCAACCCAGGCCAAGGGCACCTGGCGAGCTTCCCAAACGTACAAACATTCTATACATGTTATTCCGGGAATTGTGGATTTTTCCCAAGTCCATTTACTACTACTACTACTAACTAACATTTAGTAGCGGTTTATGGACTTGTTGAGTAAAGTGGTGTGATAGCCTGTTAGTTCCCAGCTGACATGCAGAGAGAGAACGAGAGAGAGAGAGAGAGAGAGAGAGAGAGAGCAGGAAACAATGCTACTTTGCAAAGTACAGCAGCAAATCATTTATATGCAAGCAGAGTCACAGTGGAGTCGGGCCAGATCCACGAATGGACTGTTTCCCTTTTAAAGTCATTCAGGGGAAATAATCATCTGAGTGTAATCAGGCACATATCCAGAGAGACTTCACTTGGGAGGGGGGCGGGGAGGGTGGGAAGCAGGGTGGGCAACAAGGCTTCTGCTGGCGGGTGCTTGGGGACCCTCGCCAGCCAAACCAACAGACCTGGGGTGGGGGGGTGGGGGTCATGAATCCAATCTGGGGGTCCAAGGACCCCTGTGTTTTTTTCAAACGGATTCCTATGCATGCCCTTGAGGTACCAGTTATGGAACCTGCCACAACGCAGAAAGCAACAACAAAACCAGCAAAGGCGACTAAAAATGAGAAAAGACAACCTTGCAGAAATCAATTTTAAAAAGTTTATTGGTCTACAACAATTAAATCACCTTCCCATTTTTAATTTTTGTAGATCAATAAACTTTTTAAAATTGATTTCTGCAAAGTTCTCTTTTTTAATTTTTAGTCGTCTTTGCTGTTTTTGTTTTTTTTTATCTGTTTTATGCAAAGACTGGTTCTGTTTTTTTTACAATGCAGCAGGAAGCTACATTTTCGAATTCTACAGAGGTTTTAGCTCTTTATATGGTGCTGTTACCCAACAGCCTGGTCCACACTGATAATAATCACTGTCATTATCTCAGCTGAGAAACCGTAATGGTTCAGGCCTGCCTTATGAGTCATCTGCAGCTGACTCACCGGTTCGTGCTGGAGTCATACTTTGGGAGTCAGTGGGATTATTATTCCTGACTTCTAAAGACGCTGCTGCTTCCAGGTTACATCTGGTCAACCAACAGCTTGGTAATTTTCTGAAAAGAAAAACTGGAGTTAGCTAGTTTTAAAGCAAAGCTCGGGTTTTTCACTGCCTTAACCTTTGAAATTAGGAAATCTATGTGTGTAACATAGACGATTCACAGCATCTGGGAACATTTCTAGCTTTCTTACACCTTATTCAATGGTTCTTTGGATGAAAAAGTGTGTGGGGCGTTTGTATTGTCTCTTCCTTCCACTGCAGTTATTTCCATAACAATAGTCACTTGTGAGGAAGGGAACTAGGCTGTATTAAAATCTCATACCCCCTCCTTGTCTTTGGATGATGCCCAAGTAGATCCAGCCTGCAAGGAATCAGTTTTCCCAGCACCAGGGTAGCAACAGACAGAGGCAGTTTACTTAGAAGCAGCAGTACTACATGGAAAAAGATCAGTGGGAAAAGACAGCTAGCCTAATATTATTATTTTTTTTAATACTCTGAATTAATGCCTTGCATATTATAAGTATACTAGTAAAAAAAGGCCCGTTTCTGACACAAATGAAACGGGCGCTAGCAAGGTTTTCCTCGGAGTGTGTATGTTTGAGAGTGTATGTGAGAATGACTGTGTGTGTGAGAGAGAGAGAGAGTGAGTCTGGGTGCGAGTGTGTCTGTGAGAGAGTGTGTGTGAGAATGAGAGTGTGTGCAAGTGCGTATGTGAGACACAGTGTGAGAGAGAGAGTGTGTTTCACCCAGATACAGTGTATGCGAGAGAGAGTGTGTGTGAGACACAGACTCTCTGTGAGACTGAGTGTATGAGACCAAGAGAGTGTGTGTGTGAGTGACTGTGTGACATATAGTGAATGTGATACAGTGTGAGACATACAGTGTGTGAGAGTGAAAGACATTGACTGTGAGAAAGTGTGTGAGAGAGAGAGAGAGTGTGTGTGTGTGTGTGTGTGTGTGTGTGTGACAGAGATACCTCCCCCCCCCTCTCTGGTGTCAGGCCCCCCCCCCTCTCTCTCTCTCTGGTGTCTGAGCGTTACTGTGTAGGACACTGAGCTCTGGCTGTGCTTCAAGGAACTGACCAATCCTATTTAATAGAATGCACCTCCAACATTCTGAAGCCGAGAAACCTCGTGTGGTTGGTCACTTCTGCTTGTGACGAACCCGGAAGTACGTGATGTCAATTCAGGAGATGGATACAGAGAGCAGGAATGCCTCAGCCATGCAGTCAGCTTCAGAATGTTGGAGGTGCGTTTTATTACATAGGATACTTTTTTTTTAAAGATATTTTTGGGGTTTCTGAAATGTCTTTTACTCTTTTTATATAAATGTAAAGGATTTGGAGGAGTATCCTCATGGTTTGTACAGTGGCCCTCTCAGTTCCAGTGTCGTTGGCCATCCTCGATGTTTAACTGCAAAATTATGGAGCTGTGTAGTGTAATAAAACGCACCTGCAACATTGTGAAGCTGACTCGGTGGCTTCACTGAAGTGAAGGGTTCGTAAGGTTCATCAGATTCGTCAGTCTGTCAACATCTCTCTCGGCTCCACCCTCACACCTCTGATATGTCCGCCGCCCTCTACGTCATCACGTTTTGATGTGGGGGCAGGGTCGAGAGAGATGGTGACAGAGTGACAAATCTGACGAACCCTTCACTTTGGTGAAGCCACGGAGTCAGCTTCAGAACATTGGAGGTGCTTTTTATTATAGTAGAGATGTGTGTCATAATTTTTTTTTTGTTTTGTTACATTTGTACCCCGCGCTTTTTCCCACTCATGGCAGGCTCAATGCGGCTTACATGGGGCAATGGAGGGTTAAGTGACTTGCCCAGAGTCACAAGGAGCTGCCTGTGCCGGGAATCGAACTCAGTTCCTCAGGACCAAAGTCCACCACCCTAACAACTAGGCCACTCCTCCACTCAAAAGCCTATCTGTACACTGTGAGGAAACATGTTCTGTAAGATCCAGGTCAATCCATGGACATGTTATTCTTGTTTCTGTCAAAATACGTCTGTTTCTATTGTTTGATTACTATTAAAACTGTTAAAACCATTTACTGATGTACTACTCAGCACTGGTCTTTTGAATTAGTTTACTTGGGTCTTTATAGCCGGCAGCTATTTCCTGACGCTTGCTTTTTTCATAATGTTTCCAGCTCACACCCAATTCTGCTGATAGGCTCTGCTGGGAGGGAATTTGCACACGAGCAGATGAAACTGAATTGGTCCATTTGCTGAAACCTCTTAGGGGGTAATTTTATAAACTCAATTTTGTGGGTAAATGCCCCTTATAAAATACCAACCGGCGTAAAAGCGCACACCATGACAGGATGGCACTTAATCTGTCAGCAGACATGTATGGGGTGGAACTGGGTGGCGTATGGGCAAAATTCACAAGTGCACGCATAGATGGTATGCTCCAGGGCGGGTGTAAAGGTCCGCGCCTGCAAGTTAGGCCTGATTTCTACTACTTACACAAGTATTTTATAAAGAGACTCGTAGGCGCCGATATGTCTTTGAATAGGGCCTGAATACGTGTCTTAAACCAGGACCTCTTTTATAAGGCTGTCCACTTACTGTCTAACTCAGAGTCTAGGTGGGAGTTACGAGGTCACAGCTGGTAGTAAGAGCAGCTGTAGGTTTTATGGGAGGTAGGAAGGGGCAGGTACACATCTATATAATTTGGATATCATGCCAGCAGCTGGGTGCAATGGACATCACAATTGGCCAACCAGAAGAAAGAAGGGGGTCCAATACTTCCACAAATGAAACAGGAATATCAAAACACACAAGGGTGGAAGAACGCCAAATCCAAGGAAAGACCAGTCCTGAAGACACGGTAGTAAGACCACCAAACTAAAGTTTATTGGGACCCTACATGGTCTGTGTTTCGGCTACAAAGCCTTCATCAGGGGTCTAAAACATAAAATCAAATAGTTTAAGAACATAAAAATGTAAAAATGAAAAACTTTTCATCTAAATTTTAGCATCTGTCCCCCCTCCCCCACAGCCCCCATCTTTCTTTCTCTCTTTCTCCTTTTTTTTCCTCCTGGCACCTCTTCTTACCACTGGCACCTTCCCGCATCTCTCTCTATCTCTTACCCCCTCCACCATATCTCTCGCTCTTCTCCTCTTTCTGCTACCGTAGCCCCCTCCTCCCCCACCTGTCCCGCTCTTCTCCTCTTTTTTCCACCACCACCCCTCCCCCACATCTCTCGTTCTTCTCTCATTCTCCCACCGCCACTACAGCCTTTCTCTCTCCCCCTCCCCTTTTTTTCTGCTGACAGTGGCTCTTCTTACCTCTCCAGCACTCGGGCAGCCCCCTCTCCTCTGCAGCAACTTCTCCATGCTCCTTACAGCCTATGTCACCTGTGTCCAAGCCTGTCTGTAACAGGAAGTTCTGTGACAGAACTTCCTGTTTCAGAGAGAGGCTTGGAGTCGGGTGACATACAGTGTGCTTTGAGTGCAGCGGCAGTGGGGAGCGGGGAGAAGCCACCCCAAAGGAGAGGAGAGTGCCGCGGACAGAGCAATGCTGGATATTTGCAAGTGGAGGAGAGACACGTTAACTCACATAAAATTTTTTAACATGAGTTGAACGTTTAGGGTGTCTTTTACTAAAGATTAGCTCGAGTTATCGGCAGCAGGGCCCATTGTATTCCTATGGGCCCTGCTGCAGATAACTCGAGCTAATTTTTAGTAAAAGATCCCCTTAATGCGTTAATCATGTTATTAATGCATTAAATGTGCAGCCCTACTTTATATCAATACTAATCCAATTACAATGAAAAAAATAATATTTTTCCATTAGAGTTAGGTGACAAAAAATAGAATATAAAGTGGTTTATTTTCATTTAGTGGATCAATAGGTGGCTCAAAGTTTGGTGTAAGGAATAAAGGAATAAGTTTTCAGATCAGGGCTTTTTTTGAGGGGGTACTTGGGGGTACTGAGTACCGGCACCTTTTCCATTGTCTGCTAAAATTGACCCATGGTCCCCAAGTTTTAATTAAAGAGCTCAGGCCCTACACACCAATTCTGCCTTGTCATAGATTCTGTGACTGGTTGTAGGGGGCCTGGCTATTGTGGGGTGGGTCTCTCAGTGATCACCTCACCCCTGATGAGTGGCCTAGCATTTGAGTACCGGCACCTTTTTTGCTAGAAAAAAACCACACTGTTTCAGATACATAGGAGGATGGAGCAGTACCTGGCAAGATCATGGGCTGTACTGTAATGATCGTCTCCATCTTTCGGTGAGGGGAAAAAGGATCCTTGGGGGGAATTCAGGCAGTATGTTTCTAGACATTTAAACTAGAGGGTGGGGGTGACAAAACAAATTCAGAAAGAACAGGTCCAGTGGTGTATTTATTCAAGGTGCATGTGTTGCGTATGCACCCCCTGTCACACCTGCCCCCCCTCCCTCACCTGTGCCTTAAAATCATCTCTGCTCTAGTCTTTGTCCAGGCAGTGGCAGTGGCACTCATAGGCTGCCTCCGGACTGCACCAGGACTTTCTCTCTGAACCATCCCGCCCTTCACAAAACAGGAAGTTGCATCAGAAGGGGTGGGACAGTTCAGAGAGAAAGTCCTGGTGCAGGCCGCAAGCAGCCACTGTTGTAGCCCAGGTGAAGACTGGAGTGGAGGTCATTTTAACTTTGCCTTACCCTTTGCTATCAATTATAATGTTCTATTATGTATTGTGTTGACATTGCAAATAGTATACCATACCATACTTTGTATTGGTAGTTGAATATTTTACTGCTGTAGCTGCCTATTGCTCATGTTTGATCTATTCTTACTGTACATCGCCTTGAATGAATCCCTTCAAAAAGGCGGTAAATAAATCTTACTAAATTAATTAATTAATTAATAAGGTACCGGGAGGTGCAGGGGATGGGAGCACGGGAGATGCACCCCCTGTTAAAAATTCCTGTCTACACCACTGAACAAATCACCAATTTTTTTTCCGTTCTTAAATAAATTATTGCACTGTTAAACTTCTTTGTGACTGTGGGATTTTTTTCAAGGCTCCAGGCCCGTCCTCGCTCACGCTACTACATAATGCAGGAACCCTTAGCGCCTTCTGAATAGAATGTGGTAAGTGCTCTCACAGTAATTGTTTTTAATCACCATGGGTTGATGCTAACATTAGTGCATGGCCATACATGAAACAAATAGGAAAAAGCCCTATTTGATGGCCATGCTAGAAATGGGCTTAGTGTTCGGGAAAGACCCATTTCTTGGCCCAGAACATAAGAGTAGCCATACTGGGTGAGACCAATGGTCCATCTAGCCCAATATTCTGTTTTCCAAATAGTGACCAAGCCAGGTCAAAAGCACCTGGCAGAAACCCAAATCGTAGCAACACTCCATAGTACAAATCCCAGGGCAAGCAGTTGCTTCCTACGTCTGTCTCAATAGCAGACTATGGACTTTTCCTCCAGGAATTTGTCCAAACCTTTTTTTAAACTCAGATAGGGCCTGTAAAGTATTTTCTTGAAGAAGTGGGTCTTCAGGAGCCACTGAAACCTCAGGTAGTCTTTCTGAGCTCCCTTTGAGAAAAGCGTTACCTGGGATGGCTACAAATCCTATTGCAGGCTGTAGCATCTAAGGCCGTGCTCCCCTCCCCAGCCACTCTTTAATCAAAGGCAGTCATATAAAGAAAGTGGTGTCTCATCCTATTATGCCTGCTTTATAAATTGTTGCCTTGCTGGCATTTGGTATTGATGTGATACGATGAGGTATATCAGTCAGGAAGGGTCTCCTTTCCTACAGGACCTTTGATCATTCATTGTACTTGTCCCTGTTTTATTGTAAAGCACTTAAAAAACTTAACTGTATTGAGCGGTATATTAAGTAATCAAATTAAATCAAGCAAGCAAAAGAAGGTAACCAATTCCCAGACCATTTTTGCACCTTAATGTGTAACCACCTAAGGCACAAAGGTAAGGATTCAGTTTCCTATTTCATTTTCAGAAAGATAGAAATCTAGAGTTTGTCAGTCTCTCTTTGTGCTGGGTTGAGCATGTGTTGACATTTCTGAGGTTGAAGATATTGATCTGGGTGAAGATGTTAATTAAATGCATCACTGAGTCCAGCGGTTACCTTGAGGGATGGAGTGGAATAAATAAATGAACCAGACATGAGGGAACCTAAAGTCAATATGCTTTCAGCCTCTTGAGGGATTTCACTGGTGTTATGCGATGTGGCCTAGGGCTAGGGGTAAGAGTAGAGGACAGACTGAGAACCCAGAACTTCGCTGACGTGGTATATGAGAAATGCTCATTATTTATTTATAACATTTATACCCTGCACTTTCCCACTCATTAGCAGGTTCAATGCGGCTTACATAGTAAATCAGGTTAACAAAGTGATATAGAATGGGTGCAGCTGTAATGCAGTAAGTAAAGAGGTGGTCGTTTATGTGTGGATAGGTAAGATGGGCAAGGAAGGAGGATGGAAGAGGTAGGGGAATGGGAGGAGGGTGTGTATTGGGATTAACGTGTAGTTTACTATGGGAAAATGTAAGGGAGGGGTAGGAAGAGGGATATATTAGATTGTGTAGGGAGGGGTATGAAGAGGGATCTACTAAAAGGATTAAATAGGAGAGCATATTCCAGGTTCTGTTTTCATAGTCTGATCCGGTAGTACACGTGGACTCGTAGTGTGTCAGGTTATTTGTGTAGGCTTGCTTGAAGAGGTAAGTTTTTAGTAGCTTCCGGAAAGGTAGAAGGTCATTGACTATTCGAATGGATCTTGGTAAGGCATTCCAGAGTTGGCTGCCTATGACGGAGAAGTTGGATGTACTTAAGTCCTTTGCAATTAGGAAGATGCAAGTTGAGATACGTTCGAGAAGATTTTGAGCCGTTTCTGGCTGGAAGGTCAATCAGATTATACATGTAACCTGGGGTTTCTCTCCCAAACAACTGAAAGGAGCAGAAGGAGTGGGAACATTTTTCAGCAAGAGAGGGAAGAAAGAGAGGAGGAGAGGGGAGTTCATGGGTCTAGCAGTGTGTCTTGGCCATTAGTCTAGTGCTTGTCAAACCTGCCCTGGTGAGCCTAGAGTCAGTCTGATTTTCACCATCAGCAGAGGTAAATTTGCATATACCAGGTCTCTGCTATATCTCATGCATATTCAGTGTGGATATCCTAAACACCTGATCTGCAGCACAGGTTTAGGAAACCCTGCAATAGGGCATGAAAGTCTTCCCATTTCTGGCTGATCCTTCCCCCTCTCTCCCTTGCCTATTGTCTCCCTCCCCTTCCTGCCTCCAGCATCAGCATTGGATTTTATTGTTATAAACCACTTAGTGGCCTGTTCTGGTTCTATTTGCAGTACATCAAATGCAAGAAATAAATAAAAAAAATTCCTTGCTTAATAGGATCTTTACATTATTTAACTGCATTTGTAGGCTGAGGAGTGCTAGTGGTTAGGGTGGTGGACTTTGGTCCTGGGGAACTGAGGAACTGAGTTCGATTCCCACTTCAGGCACAGGCAGCTCCTTGTGACTCTGGGCAAGTCACTTAACCCTCCATTGCCCCATGTAAGCCGCATTGAGCCTGCCATGAGTGGGAAAGCGCAGGGTACAAATGTAACAAAAATAAAATAGATACTATTGGAGTTTCTACATGGAATGTTGCTACTATTGGAGATTCTACATGGAATGTTGCTATTCCACTAGCAACATTCCATGTAGAAGGCTGCGCAGGCTTCTGTTTCTGTGAGTCTGACGTCCTGCAGGACGTCAGACTCACAGAAGCAGAAGCCTGCGCGGCCACATTGGTGATCTGCAAGGGCTGACTTCAACATGGAATGTTGCTAGTGGAATAGCAACATTCCATGTAGAATCTCAAATAGTAGCCACAGTGGAGGAGTGGCCTAGTGGTTAGGGTGGTGGACTCGGGTCCTGAGGAACTGAGTTCGATTCCCACTTCAGGCACAGGCAGCTCCTTGTGACTCTGGGCAAGTCACTTAACCCTCCATTGCCCCATGTAAGCCGCATTGAGCCTGCCATGAGTGGGAAAGTGTGGGGTACAAATGTAACAAACATACTCTGTTTGGTGATTAGGATTCTGTGCCAAAGCCTAAATGTTTTGTTGTAACAATTTATCATTATAAGCATCGAAAAATGACAAACTCTCTTGGCTCAAACCTTCAATGTCTCTTTGCCACACTGAACTCTCTCCTTAAAGTGTCTTCACCTCCAACCCCTCCTTCGCTTTCTCCCCAGACTATGGCTGAGTACTTTCAAGATACGTTTCACAAGATTAACCTTGAGTTCTCAACCAAGTCACCTCCACCTCTCCTTCACTCAGTCCATTCTGTCAACCCTCCTTCATCCCCTGTGCCCTTCTCTTCCTCTTCTGAAATCACTGAAGAGGAAACTCCACATTTTTCTTTCCTCCTCCAAATTGACTACCTGTTCCTTTGATCCTATTCCCATCCATCTACTCAGCACTATCTCTCTTACTATCTGTCATATCCTCAGTCTTTCACTTTCCACTGCAACTGTTCCTGATGCCTTCAAAGATGCCATAGTTACACCACTCCTCAAGAAACTTTCATTGGACCCCACCTGCCCCTTCAACTATTGTCCCATCTCCCTTTCCTATCCAAGATACTTGAACGTGCTGTTCACCGCCATTGTCTTGACTTTCTTTCATCTCAAGCTATTCTTGATCCACTTCAATCTGGCTTTCGCCCTCTACATTCAACTGAAACATTGCTTGCTAAAGTCTCCAATGACTCGTTCCTGGCCAGATCCAAAGGTCTCTACTCTATCCTCATCCTTCTCGATCTATGTACTGCTTTTGACACTGTTGATCACCATCTGTTCCTTGATACACTCTCCTTACTTGGATTTCAGGGCTCTGTTCTTTCTTGGTTTTCTTCTTCTCTCTGCCATCATACTTTTAGTGTATACTCTGGTGGATCCTCCTTCTCTTCTATCCCACTATCAGTTGGTGTACCTCAGGGCTCTGTCTTGGGACCTCTTCTTTTTTGAACCAAAGTAATTTTAGGCTTTCTTGTTTTAATATTATTATGTATTTATTTTATATGTAGTGTTTGATCCCTGAGACAGACAGTAAATCCGTCGAAACATGGTCCTGTGTCAGGTCGCATACGTCTGGTGCTGAATAAAGTTACTTCAAACCCTCCATTGGCTCATAAGATTCCTTGGTCCACGCCCACTCCTTTGTCATGGCTATTGGTTTACATGTGGAGGTTTGCTTACCCTGACCTGTTGGTTGTTGGTTTGACGTCCAACAGTGGGCAATCCAGGTCACAAGTACCTGGTAGAAACCCAAATAGTAGCCACATTCTGGAACCCCCACAGAGTAGCAAGATTCCAGAATACCACAGAGTAGCAACATTCCATGCTACCAATCCCAGTGACAGCAGTGGCTTCCCAATGTCTGTCTCAATAGCAGACTATGGACTTTTCCTCCAGGAACTTGTCCAAACCTTTTTTAAACCCACAAAAGGAGTCTCTGTAATTGCACAACAGCAACATCTAGTGGCCAGATTTAGGGCCTGCATTTGCAGGGTTCCTGAGGGCGTCATGGTATATGATTCCTGCTGAGGACTGGATTAAACAGGGGAAAAATAAATCCTCTGATTGCTGCAAATAAAGAATATTTCTCAATACTAAATCTATTCCAGCTTTCTCTCACATTAGTTCTCCTTGCTCTGAGGGTGTGGTGTTACCCTGGCCTGTGTTGCCTCTTTATAGCTCAAAATGCTGCTGACTGCTGCACTGTTTCACTGCACTTCAGGGCTGATGGGGGGGGGGGGGGCTCTGTATTTCTCCAGCTGGGGGGAGGGGCTCGGGGATCCCTGCCACTTAAGGTATTTTTAATTTTGGTGAAGGACTGGGAGAGGGAGAGAAGAAAAAAAGGGGAGATAGAGGAAACAGAGTGCCTAGTGCCCAGGGGCGTAGCCAGACACCCAATTTTGGGTGGGCCTGGGCCCAAGATGGGTGTGCAGAAGAACTCCGCCCTGTCCCACAAGTGATTTAGTCTCTCCCTCTCTCGCCAGCATGCCATATGGTCTCTCAAACATCCCCCTCCCCCCATACCTTTTAAATAGCAGATTTTCACTGGCAGCGAGCAGCAACTAATACACGCTGCTCATGTTGGCCCCACAGCCTTCCCTCTGATGCAACTTCCTGTTTCTGCTTAGGCGGGAATACATTAGAGGGAAGGCTGGTATGTAGGAAGGACAGTTGTTGGGAATTTTCAGCTGGTGGGGCTTGGGGATCCCTGCCAGACACTTCATAGGTGTGCTGCTACTGGGTGGGCCTGAGCCCAAAGTGGGTGGGGGCCTGGGCCCACCAGGGCCCACCCTTGGCTACGCCACTGCTAGTGCCCTCCCCCCCCCTCAATTCATTTCTATCTACACCACTATCTCCTGAAGCCCTTTGGTTGTAGCAGAGAAGAATAGAGCATCTTGAAAAACAAACAGGAAAATAGCTCTTGGAGACTTTCAACTTGATTCCTTCTGAATTATTTGTCCTTCCTGCCAGGCTGCTTTACCTTAGGCGGCAAACCGTTATCAATCTACTTTTGGAATGGTTATTACTTTTTACAGCCTGTCACAGCAGTGAAAGATTGAAATTTACACCCAAGAGCAGAGCACGTTTAACGACTGAACCTGCCACCAGACTGCAGCAGACTTGGGCACAGAAAGAGAAGTGTGTATCTTTTCCAAAGGGATGCTGTAGGGAGTGAGGGGAGGGGAAGGGAAGACAAGGGAGGAGAACACAGCGCTTAAAAGATTTTCTGAAGGTCATCGCCTCAGAGGCTGGTTTTGCAAAGGTTTTCTCCATCCTGTCGTAAAACTTGGCTAAATCAAGATTTAAGTATGGAAAGCTTTTCATTCAAAAATCTCAGACACTGGGCTTCACAGCACAGGACTGGTTAGCTGCCTGTATCATAGCAAAGGACTACTGCAGCCCAGTAGACAGAATTGTGTGTGGCCATCATATTTACAGCATGTTTCACATTTAATAAATCTTACTACTTATTATTTCTATAGCGCTACTAGACATATGCAGCACTGTAAACTTGAACATGAAGAGACAGTCCCTGCTCGACAGAGCTTACAATCTAATCAGGACAGACAAACAGCACACATAAGGGATAAGGACAAAAGAGTAGCAAGATTCAATGCAGAATCCCAAAGAGTAGCAAGATTCCAGAATCCCAAACACTACTACTACTTATCATTTCTATAGCACTATTAGACGTACACAGCGCTGTGCACTTGAACATGAAGAGACAGTCCCTGCTCGACAGAGCTTACAATCTAATCAGGACAGACAAACAGCACACATAAGGGATAAGGACAAAAGAGTAGCAAGATTCCAGAATCCCAAACACTACTACTACTACTTATCATTTCTATAGCGCTATTAGACGTAAGCAGCGCTGTACACTTGAACATGAAGAGACAGTCCCTGCTCAACAGAGCTTACAATCTAATTAGGACAGACAAACAGGACAAATAAGAGACGAGGGAATTACTAAGGTGAGCCCACAGCGGTCACAGTTGAATCTGTTTTCAGGTGCAAAAATAGCGAGTAGGGTGGCAGCTGCTAGTGCAGAGCACATCTGACTCAGGGACTCCAGAGAAGAGGAGCTGCAGCTAGTCCAGGCTAGAAGAGTACACGGAACAGAGATGAACCTTTCCTAGTAACAGAAGGGCTAATATTCAGCTCACAGTAGTAAGCGGCTTGTAAGCCACTTACCGCTACAGGCTGACCTAACCCCAGAGTAGAGTAGCTTAACGGTTAGTGCAGCTGGCTTTGATCCTGGGAACCTGGGTTCGATTCCTTGTGACCTTGGGCAAGTCACTTAACCCTCCATTGCCCCAGGTACAACAAAAACAATGCATACCAGGGGCTAAAAGACCAGTATGGCTGTTCTTATGCTCAAGGGCCTCTAAGTGCAACCTCTGCAGCATTCCCAGCTCTAGCCAGACCAGGTAGCAGAATAGCTGACCTGGGAATGAAATCTAGGATCTCCATATATCAGTGAATGATGCCAGTAGGCTGGGCCTCAGTTTTGTCTGTTAATATGCCCTTTGCTGGCTAACTCTTGTGTATAAGTTTTCATTGCTCATATTATCTGGCAAGAGGGTTGGCACGGCAGAAGGAGCAGTTCCAGGCACAGGCTACATTAAATGATAAAGCATCATTAAGTATCGTATTTGTAGGTGTTTTAAAATAATGGTAGTATTTACAAATAAATACCCTTTTTTTTTTTTTTACTAAGCTGTGTTATGACAAATAACACATATTAATTGACAATAAAGAATGTTATTTGCCAATGATACATCTTAACATTTTTCTTTTTTTTAGTGCAACACAGATTAAATAGTAATGAACTCTGAAGCATGCCAATACAGGCAGAGTAACTCATTATTATGCAAAATTAATAATATAGCTTGTGGTAAGCTTCACCAGCTGCATTGCTCATTGAAAATTAACTCCCCCACTCAAATGTTTCCCAGGGAGCAACTGAAATGGGCAAGCTAGCTGATCCCTTCTTGAAATGAATATTCTTCCTCTGGACCCCTCCCACTCTACAATCCTCCAATCTATATATATAAAACTCACCCTCAACGTTCTATTGGCTGCTGACGTCACTGAAGCCAAGGTTCGTATGTTCGAAGCTCTGAAGCCTCGAAAATCACAGTCTCTGGGCCCCGCCCTCGCGTCAAACGTTATGACGTTGAGGGCGGAGGCGGAGCAATTCACCGCCCTCGCGTCAAACGTTATGACGTTGAGGGCGGAGGCGGAGCAATTCACCCACATCGACGATGGGTGGGGGGGGGCCACAGGAAAGCCTTGCTAGCGCCCGTTTCATTGGCTCCAGAAACGGGCCTTGTTTTACTAGTTCCTTCATAAAATGAATATTCTCTCCCATCCTTCGATACCATGATCCCTTCTTAAAATAATATTTCCTCACAGACCTCCCCACATCTCAGTCACATGTGTATGAATTATGGAATGTCCTCCGTCCCCTATACTTCATTCCCCCCCACACACCCCCAGCATGTGCTGCTTTTCCCTGGGGGTCTAGTGGGGATGCAGACTCCTTCTTTCAATACGAAGCTGCCTGAATGGTAGTTTCATAGTAATACTGCCAATTAAGGGAGGTGATGGGGGGGGGGGGGGAGATGGGGGTAGATGATAGGAACAGAGAACATCCCACGTTTTATGGAAAAAAAAGAGATGGGGTCTTGGGCACTGTTCTCTCTATGTTGAATGGGAGTCCTCCACCTATTGTACTGCCACTGGGTGGTGCTGTTTCACTATCATATTTTTAATGGTGAGGGACAGGCAAGCTCTGCAGGAATCTAGGGAACCTGCATGTCCCTAGCAGGGGCATAGCCAAACTTCGGCAGGAGGGGGGTCCAGAGTCCGAAGTGAGGGGGCACATTTTAGCCCCCCCCCAGCGGCGCCGACCCCCCCCGCCACCAACTTTGACCCCCCCGCCACCAACTTTGACCCTCTCAACCCCCCTCCCATGCAGGACGTCAGACTAGAACGAAGCCTTGCGCGGGATTGAGAAGAAGAGGACCTCGGCTCGGTTCCAGGGGTTGGGGTCCCCCGCCAGCAGAGGTAGGCGACGGCGGGTTGGCGATGGCGGGTTGGCAGCAGGAGGGGGGGTCGAGAGGGTCGTCGGCAGGGGGGTTCAGGGGCAAATCTACAGGGGCCCAGGCCCCCGTGGCCCCATATTGGCTACGCCCCTGGACCCTTGTGATTGAAAACATAATATTGAAGCACTCCACCCCCCCCCCCCCCACCACCACTGGCAGCAATTCAGTTGGAGGATTCCAGCTCAGCTTAGAGGGCACAGGGCCATGGGCCTATTCATTTTAAGAAGGGAATGAGTTGAGTGGGGTGAAGGGATCCAAGGGGGGCTAAATATTAATTTTAAGAGGGGATGGCGCTGGAGGACGTTTTTCTTAAGCACTGGCCTCTTTAGTGCACTTGAGTTTGGACCACTATCTTTCACTTACTGTGGATAGGAACATGCAGGGCTTTTTTTGAGGGGGTACTTGGGGGTACTGAGTACTGGCACCTTTTCCATTGTCTGCTAAAATTGACCCATGATCTTCAAGTTTTAATGAAAGAGCTCAGGCTGTACACATAAATTCTGCCTTGTCATAGATTCTATGACTGGTTTCAGGGGGCCTGGCTATTGTGGGGTGGGTCCCTTAGTGATCACCCCACCCCTGAAGTGCAGCCTAGCATTTGAGTACCGGCACCTTTTTCGCTAGAAAAAATGCACTGGGAACATGTTATGTTCCTGGATGCAGCAACACAAAAAATAATTTGCCTTGTGATTCACTAACCCACGGTACCTCAGTGAATGCTGCAGTACCTTTTCCAATATAAAAGAGAGCACCAATGTGGTATTTTACCGTGGGTTAGTACATAGCTCCCATGTCCAGTGGAATGGTTCAGTTTGGCCAGATGATAAACAAAAATGCTAGGAACGCAGAAGTTACTATACTGAAGATGTTCTCTCCCACTCCTCCCCAACACCTTTGTGGGATGTGGCAATGCTTTCACCAGTAGTCTGCTGGTCTGAACTGTATGATTGTGCTGCTTGGCAGAAATTTGTTCAGAGTCAGCAGTTTTTTTGCTTCTTCTCAGCAGTAGAGAGGTTCCCAGTAAGAGAAGTAGGCTTTCTGATGTCAAAAAGGCTCACTGTTATGTGAAATTCAGAGGTTATGGAAATTTATGCACAGGAATAAGTGACAAAAAACAGAAGAAACCAGTCTTCGCAAGAAAATCAACAGGAAACAAAACAGCGAAGATGACTAACAAAAACAAAAATAAAAAATAAAAAAACAAAATGATATAAAAAAACATCAAAATTTAAAAATAATCATAAAATATGTATTTAAAAATATAAATACATAAAGATTAAAAATTACATAAAAAAGATGACACTTTGGTTATAAAAATTAAAAGTAAATTTTATTAGCCAAACGATAGCAGGGAGAAAGGGACTCGGCACAGCTGTGTTTCGGCCGTACTGGCCTGCGGCAGGAGTCTTCTCACCGTATGGTCATTACTAATTCTATCCAATTGTGAAAGCAATGTATGTGTCTATTTATTGATGCTGTAGCACTAAGTCATACTCGAAACAAAGTCGAGCGGAGAAAATCGGAACAGCGTCTCTAATCTGCTCCGATTTTCTCCGCTCGACTTTGCTTTCACAATCGGATAGAATTAGTAATCAGCATACGGTGAGAAGACTCCTTTCAACAAAGGTCAAGGCGTTTTACAATGCAATTATTGAAAGAGAAGAACTCCAGGTTAAAATAGAAAAGATTTATACAACCAAAGGGCCACTGAACCCTAAATAAAAACATCCACTATCTAATATTCTAATGCAGCTCTCATCTCAAGGCCCACCCTCCAAAACCACACCATAAGCAGTCAAAAATAAGTAAGAACATAAGAATAGCCATATTGGGTCAGACTAATAGTTCATCTAGCTCAGTATTCTGTTTCCAACAGCGGTCAATCCAGATCACAAGTACCTGGCAGAAACCCAATTAGTAGCAATATTCCATGCCACCAATCCTGAGGCAAGCAGTGGCTTTCCCCATGTCCATTTTCCTCCAGGAACTTATCCAAACCTTTTTTTAAACCCAGATACACTAACCATTGTTACCACATCCTCTGGCAGCAAATTTCCTCCTATTTGTTTTAAATGTATTTCCATATTATTTAATTGAACGTCCCCTGATCTTTGCACTTTTTGAAATAGTGAAAAATCGATTCACTTCCACCTGTTGTACACCATTCAGGACTTTATAGACCTCAATCATATCCCCCCTCAGCCCAGGGGCGTAGCCAGACTTCGGCGGGAGGGGAGTCCAGAGCCCGAGGTGAAGGGGCACATTTTAGCCCCCCCCCCCCCGCTGACGACCCTCTCGACCCCTTCTCCCGCCGCCGACCCTCTCCTGCCGTCAGGATGTCAGACTCAGAAAACAGAATGAAGGAAGAAGAGGACCTCAGCTGGCGGGGGTTGGGGTCCCCTGCCAGCAAAGGTAGGCGATGGTGGGTTGCGGCGGGAGGGGGGGTCGAGAGGGTCGTCGGCAGGGGGTCCAGGGCCAAATCTACGGGGGCCCAGGCCCCCGTGGCCCCAGGTAGCTACGCTCCTGCCTCAGCCATTTCATTTCCAAGCTGGAGCCCTAACTTCTTTAGCCTTTCCTCATATGGAAGTAGAGGAGTCTGACGAAGAAGGGCAACCTTCGAAAGCTAATCAAGAAATGTATTAAGTTATGTCCAATAAAAAAGGTATCATCTTATTTTCTTTTCCATGTTTTATTTTGTTTGATTTCTATTGATAACTTATATGGAAGGAATTCGAAATCCCCTTTATCATTTTGGTCGCTGTTATTTGAACCTTTTCGAATTCAGCTATATCTTTTTTGAGATGGGGAGACCAGAACTGAATGCAATACCCAAGGTGAGGTCACACCATGGAGCGATACAGAGGCATTAAAATATTCTTGGTCTTATTTTGCATCCCTTTTCTAATAATTCCTAGCATCCTGTTTGCTTGTTTAGCTGCCGCACACTTGACAGAAGATTTTAGCGTATTGTTTACAATGACACTTAGATCTTTTTCTTGAGTGCTGACTCCTAAGGTGGACCCTAGCGTCAGGTGACTATAATTTGGATTATTCTTCCCAATGTGCATCACTTTGCATTTGCCCACATTAAATTTCATCTGCCATTTGGATGCCCAGTCTTCCAGTTTTCTAAGGTCTTCCTGCAAGTTTTCACACTCCTCACGTGTTTTGACAACTTTGAGTAGTTTTGTGTCAACTGCAAATTTAATCATCTCACTTGTTGTTCTGTTTTCCAAATCATTTATAAATATGTTAAATAACACCGGTCCCAGTACAGTTCCCTGTGATTTGTGCTTTTGATTATTTTTATTGCCATTTATTTCTGTAACTTGACATTTTAACTGTAATCCGCTTGTTGAATTAAATTAAGTTATTAAACTTAAGCCACATGTGAGCCACAATGAGCCTGCAAAAAGGTGGGGAAATGTGGGATACAAATGCAACAAATAAACAAACAAACAAACAAATAAATAAATGTCTGATAAGGAAATTTCCATTTACATGGGTAAATGGTTATTTGGAAACTGCCACCCTTCCGGTGGGTAAAAACAAGTGCTGATTATTGGGACTTTCAGAACCTATTGTATTGCATTGATTCCAGCTGCTCTTTGCTGCTCCCCAGAAGCTGCCACTTTGAGTAGTCTCCTAATTTTGCCTGATGGCTAAGACGGCCCTGCTTAAATGAGTCTTGGGGATGTGGGGAGTCACGTTAAGATAAATTAGTCAAGAAATGCAACTCTCCTGGCTTACATCTACCATAAGAGCAACACAAAACGTTTATAAAACTTGAGTTACATTTTCCTTTAATTTACTTATATTTCATAACATCAGACACAGCTAGGATTCTGCACCAAGTAGGTAGCAGAGACCTCTAGTGGCCGTACCAAAAATACTGGATTTTGACTTGTGAATATTCCCAACACTTCCAGAATAAGGGGGAAGGATCCCCTGGTAGGAGGAGACCCCCTTGGAGAGAAGCTGTGACTAGATAAAACCTCAGCCCTATGTACATTGTTTATCTGTTTCTTCTTCCCTGGCCATTGTACTACTGAATAACGGGAAGAAGGTCTTTGGCAGAGGGAGAAAAGAAGTGGTGAGCAGTGACAGGGTCACTGAGGCTTCTGCACTTGACTGAAGGTGTAACCTGGAATGGGGAACCAGCCGATCTCCAATTCTAGAGAAGGATAAAGGACTGGAACAGTAGAAAAAAAAACTGGAGAAGATCCTGGTCCTGAGAAACAGGAGGCAACAAGGAGAACATCCCTGGGGTCGACAAAGATAGAAAAGAACCAACTCAAAGAGGGCATAGCAGTCAAAGAATTAAATAGGAGTCTCTAAAAAGTTGATATTCAGCTGGCTGCAAAATACTCATCACCGTTGGCCAAATTAGACCAGGATATTGAATGCCAGACCACGTTCGAGCATGGGCATTGAATATCTGGGGACAGACCTGGACCTCAAAGTTATGCGGGTGCTGGTAGATAGTCAGTGCCGGCAGCCACATATTTAACTGAGCTGCTTGAGATACAACAAAAAAGGAATCAAGACCAAAACTAACAAATGAAAATAAAGAAAATATTACCTTACAATTTGTACCATTTCACTAATAGTATTTGTTAAGTACATAAGTAATGTCACACTGGGAAAAGACTAAGGGTCCATCGAGCCCAGCATCCTGTCCACGACAGCGGCCAATCCAGGCCAAGGGCACCTGGCAAACATTCTATACATGTTATTCCTGGAATTGTGGATTTTTCCCAAGTCCATTTAGTAGCGGTTTATGGACTTGTTGGTCTACTGAATCTTATTTGAAGATGTTTTTGTTTTTATGTGGACAATATCACTTGTGCATGTAACATTTTTAATCTGCCTAGAAATTTGTGATAGTATGGAATGTGTTTAAAAAATAAATAAATAAATAAAGATATAGAGAGCACACACTGGTGATATTGTAAAATAGAAACACAATTCAGTTGAATAAAAAGAAAATCCATTCTAAAAAAGGCTTGCATGGACACCAGAAAACACAGCACAAATGAACAGCCAGATGGACTATTCCAAGGTTCTACTAGTACAGATCTCAGTCACATTCATTTATTTATTGGGATTTATTAACTGCCTTTATGAAGAGATTCATCCAAGGAGTACAGCAGGGACAATTTAACATAAAATTAATATAGTAACATAGTAGATGACGGCAGAAAAAGACCTGTACGGTCCATCCAGTCTGCCCAACAAGACAAACATATGTGTAAACCTTACCTTGATTTGTACCTGCCTTTTTCAGGGCACAGACCGTACAAGTCTGCCCAGCAGTACTTCCCACCTCCCACCACCGGCCCCGGCACAGACCGTACAAGTCTGCCCTCCACCATCCTCGCCTCCCAACCACCAACCCCTCTTCCTCCCACCTGCTCCGCCACCCAATTTTGGCTAAGCTTCTGAGGATCCATTCCTTCTGCACAGGATTCCTTTATGCCTATCCCACGCATGTTTGAATTCCGTTACCGTTTTCATCTCCACCACCTCCCGCGGGAGGGCATTCCAAGCATCCACCACCCTCTCCGTGAATAAATACTTCCTGACATCTTTCCTGAGGCTGCCCCCCTTCAACAAAATTGTTAACAGCTTAACAACAGTAAAAATAACCAAATATAAACGTGAATATAATGAATGAGGTAAACTTGAGAACAGCAAATTAAAACCTAATAACAGGACTACCATGAAACAGTATTAAAAATATACACATTTAGCCCACTAGTGATTTTCCCAGGACCTAATGGTTCTGGTGTCAAAAGGACATCAAAGAAAACGGGGAGGGGCATTAAAACATGGACAAAAAGCATACAGTCATTCATTCCAAGGGTCATCTGGTACTGATCTCATTTCCCCCAAAAATAATTTTTCCAAGGACCAGATAGTACAGGTTTCCAGATTTCCAGCATAGCAAACAACCCCTAAGGGCTCAGTGCTCAAAGCAAACCAGGTTTGCAATGTTTCATTTAGACTGGTTTTAGCCAGTTTAAATGAAACATTTTTGCTTTTGGCCACTGCTTTACCGTGCATGGAAGCAGTTACCGAAAGTCCCACGTATTTAAACAAGCTCATTAGCTATTCTGTGAAATGCACAAAAAACCAGCCCGTGGGAAACCCCTGCCCCAGCGGCAAAAAACTAACGACAGCTCTGGAGCTGTTTTTGGGGTTCCCGGGCTACTTTCCTGTCAGTGCTTGAGCACTGATTGGCTCAGACACTGACAGCAAAGTCTGCTGTGGCAGCCCCCAACCCTCAAGCCCCACCTTTACAAAAACCCTGATGGTCCATTGGACCCCCTCCAAACTTGAAGGCTTCTCAGGGTATCTGATGGACCCCCCCCAACCAATCCCCTCAAAACTTGAAAACTTCCTGGGGAGGGGGGTCCGGTGGACTCCCTGACCTTCCCTCTTCAAAGAAATACCCTGGTGAGCCAGCGGAGCCACAGACACCTCCCCTAATTTAACACTTGGCCCAGGCGGTCTAGTGTAATCCCACCCCCCACTCTCCTCTCCTCATACCTATAGTAAGAGGCAGGAGGAAGGTCTCTTGCCTCCTGCCTCTGAGCATGCCTGCTGCACAATGGCGGTGCCCTGACCGGTGCATCTTGGGATGAACTGCCGGGGGGCTAAGTACCATATAAGGAAAAAAACTCCTTATATGGTACTTGTGTCCCTCCCATGTATAGAATGTTTGTACGTTTGGGAAGCTTGCCAGGTGCCCTTGGCCCGGATTGGCCGCTGTCGTGGACAGGATGCTGGGCTCGATGGACCCTTAGTCTTTTCCCAGTGTGGATTTACTTATGTACTTAGGATGCACAGGGCAGCAGCGGGGTGCCGCCATTTTCCAGCAGGCAAGCCCAGAGGCAGGAAGGAGTAGACCTCCCTCCTGCCTCCGACTACAGGTATGAGGAGAGGGTTGGAGTCACGATCGGGGGGTGGGGGGGGGGGGTGGGAGTACATTACACCAACCAGGGCCAGTGTTAAATTAGGTTGGACCACCAGGGTATTTTTTGGAGGAGGAGGTCAGGGGGTTCAATGGATCCCTGGGTTGAGGGGTCTTTAATAGCTTAGCAGAGTTTAAAAAAGGTTTGGACAGCTTCCTAAAGGAAAAATCCATAGACCATTATTAAATGGACAGGGAAAATCCACTATTTCTGGGATAAGCAGTATAAAATGTTTTGTACTTTTTTGGGATCTTGCCAGGTATTTGTGACCTGGATTGGCCACTGTTAGACACAGGATTCTGGGCTTGATTGACCTTTGGTCTGTCCCAGTATGGCAATACTTATGTACTTACTAGTAAAAAAGGCCCGTTTCCGAAACCAATGAAACGGGCACTAGCATGTGGCTTTTTTTTTGTGTGTGTGTATGTGTCATAGAGTTATTGTGTGAGTGTGAGTGTGTGAGGGTGCAGTGTGTGTGCAGGTTGTTGATGTGTGTCTTTTTTTGTTTTGTTTTGATTTTTGCTTGGGGGTTGGGGGATGTGCTGTGCTGTCCTTGGTCGCTGTTTGCTGCTGGCTGGGTCGTGGGTAATCCTTCCAGCTGGGCCGCAGCTTGTCCTGTTCGCCCACGTCCCAGATGGTGATGGGCACGTTGTTTTCCGGCTCCTCTGACTCCATGTCAAGCGATTCTTCTCTCGTTCCAGTGGTGGTTCTGTGCTCTCCGTGCTGCTCAGAAAATGAGCCATTCTGCTGGGGAATGCTGCTCCCTTATTGTCACGTAGTTTCCTCTGATTGGTCCGTCTTACGTTGCCTAGTGTTGCCTGGGAACGGTGTTGTGATGGTCCTTTGTGTTTCAGAATGTTGAGGGTGTTTTTTCTGATTGGTCCATCATGCGAGGGCGGGGCAGAGAGACATGGTCAGTGTTCTGGCTTCACCACCATGAATCCATGAACCCTTCAGGGAGTGACTGAGTGACTTCAGAACGTTGTCTTCAGAATGTTGAGGGTGAGTTTTATTATAGTAGATGAACTTTATACTGAAGGAGTGGAACGCCGGATACTACTCGAATACTATGAATACTACTGACCACCAGAACACCTCATGTTTTGTGCCTACTGATGGACTTATACTTATGGACTCTACCTCTGCTTTTGGCCTTTTAGCCATACTTTATTAATGCACTGGACCTTTTGTGCCTTACATATAATGAGCCTAGACTAAGACCAAAACCTGTGCA